>NC_058029.1:14591567-14760103 GCF_019176455.1 Solea senegalensis
TGTAATTGTTTCCCAAAAAGGCAAAAGACCAGTTGATCCTTATTTTGGTACCGACAGAAGTTATCTTTAAATCTCATGGAATTTAAGATGATAGATTCTTCTGTGTTTCTTCTGTATTGACTGACAAAATGTAACAAGCAACTTTCTCTTATTTGGATAGACTATATATACTACTATATATCGTGACGTTACATAACGCTGCATTTTATATACAAATATAGTCAAAAGTCCAGTGTGTAAAAACAAAGTGAGGACTCTTTTGCTCACCCCTCATTTCACCAAGAACTCAGGTGTCCTTCACAAATTCATTTGTTTGTGAAGATTGTGAAGCTTTCACTTCTAAACATGAAAAACACACTGTGGCTGCTTTGATGTAGAAACATGGAGATGCAAGATACAGCAACCACTTATTGTTGCGGGTTAGACTGACGTGCAAACACACACGTTACCAGGTAAAGCTCGGGACGCACTACAAGATTTATTGTCCGATTCTACCCACATTCAGCCCTAGATGGGGTAGTGTGTACTGATTACCGATCTGCAAACACATGTTCCCAACAGCTAATGAGATGCGACACAGGAAATAGTGTCAGAAGACGAAGACGACAGGAAGTATCTCAATATCAAAAATGTTACCCTCATAGATATGGTCACTCTCGCGACATCCCTCATCAGTCGTAGTCTTTTAATGTGTGATCCTCTGAAGCCTGTGAAAGTTGTGTCATGTGTCCCCAGTTTACGATGCAAAATGTCTGGATTAGAAGCACTACGACATTATTTCCAGATTGCTCTGATGATTTGTGTTAATAAAGCCAGAGAGAGTCTTCGGAACTTGGCGTGTTCCCTGAGCAGCGGCTGTGAATCCCTGATTGAGTCCAGACATTGTTGTTGAAGGTGGTCGATGACTTTGTGAGAGCGATGCAGGGTGAAGGATGATGAATCATTGAAGGAAGGGTGTAGTGACCGACAAGGGCAGCTAAATGAGTGTGTGTCGCTGTGCTATTGCATAGATAAGACCAGTTTGATGAACAGCCGGTCAATCACTTGACTTCCAGCGAATTGAGAATATACTAATGTGTTAGAGCAAAGGAAGAAATTATACCGGCATGAATGCTTTATTTCTGCCCTTAACGCTGCTGACTTTGGTTCAAAAGTATTCTACTCATTTTTCAAATGTTGGCCTTATTCCATCATGACCAATAGCTTTACCAACCTTAGATTAGTATTAGGCCCAGTCAGTGCAGTGTTGTTGGTAGTGTTGTTGCTAAACCTCAACTTTTTCAAGTATATTATTGCTTTAAGATAATCCTAGTCTCAACCAGAGTTGCTTTAGGTGGTCGCCATTCTTCTCCCGTTTGTCATCGGCAGGAGGTGACACAGTATTGAGTGCATGCTCATGCATGAAACTGTGAGCGTCGAACAGACTCGCTTCAGCGTGTCAAATGTCACATTTGTCGTCATAGCGTGTGTTAACCAACTATTCAAATGAGGGGTGAATGGAAACATGGTGAATGCTGTTCTTATTATTATCATTAGTTCTTAAAATAAAGCTCTTCTTCAGTGCAGATCATATCTGGATAAGCTTTTTCCAACATCTTGTCCAGTTTATTATAAGAAAATGTGTTGCAGCTGAAAACAAAAGTTCTTTACTTACTCACCAAAACTTTTACATCCATCTGCTGTCTGCATTTCGCTTCAGTTTTCAATCTGCACGGTTCATGATTAAACCAATTTTCTAGACGATGAGCAGCAGAAGATTTATACTTGTGCCACCATGTCACATCTAGAAAAACGGAGGTTTCTGCTCACCCACGCAGCATGTGGCTCTTTGCATCTTATACAGTTATACATGCTATGAGCCTTCGTACCATGTTGTTAGTTGCATGCTGTCAGATGCTACAATACGGTGAATATCGTACACACATGAGTTCATGTTTGAACCTGCATGCAAATGCACGAGCGTGATGTTAAAATCAGTGAAGCGTGCCGTTCAGATGAGAAGCCTGATTTGCCTCCATTTGCATAATTTGAGCTGCAGCTTCCTGGAGAAAGTTTGATTAGCTTCCATGACCCGATACAGATACAATGTCATTTTTTATTCTTCTTTTTTTTTCCATAAAGTTAAAAGCACTATCCATTTTTAGAAAGGCGTGGGCAGGCCCTTCTTACACATAATCTGGGTAGAGTGGTTATTATGAGGCAGACCGGAAAGCAAGGAGACATTCAGGTAGACAGACAGACAAATATATTGGAGACAGACATGAGGAGGAGATAAATGCGTGAGCATGTGCAGTACTGAAATACACGCACAACAACACAATCATAATTAAATGGGAGCTATTAGAAGTGTCATTTTAATCATATTATCCTCTTTTAATTAAATTGTGATCTTGCGTGATTACAATTCCCTCGCAAAGTATCCTGTCTGGATTTAAGACATTAATTCGGAGTGCAGGTCAATTGCGCAAACGCCTTTATCTTACTCTCGGCGAAATGTTGGATTATATAGGGAGCTGTAAGCCACACATTGTCATGTGCAAGTCAAAGGCAATTTTAAATAATATGAGTCAGATGGGTGTTGAGAAAACCAGCTCTAGAGTCCTTAATGTTTCTCACGGCTCCACCTTACAGCCTTGGATGTCACAGTGTTTATATAGTATACCTCACCCAGACCTGTGGTTGCACTTCAATTTAACAAATCTGTCTTGTTTTCAATCATTGACTTTAGCCTCCTTTTTTGAGCTTGCATGTGTGTGTGTGTGTGTGTAGTCCAAAGTTTGGAAAAGACCTCTTTTTTTAATTTACTTCTTAAAAATGATGCATAAATTACAAAATGATCCTATGACAACTTAGTGTGGCGAAAGTTTACATGCGTTTATCTTGCTCTGTTATGGATGTATAGCCTGGCTTTTTAAAATATTGCTTACCACTTGTGTTTCCTTAATATTACTTAATGCTTAATATTAAAGTATAACGCACCCAGACGAAGCAGGCCGCCAAAGACACAGACAGATTTAATCACTGTGCCATTTGTTGGATAAGGTGATTAGTCGTCCTTCTAAGTCTTTCTTCGATGTCAGTCTGGCTTTGAAAATCATCTTTTTCAGGGTCATTAACACTGGAATAAATAATCAAAAATAAATGTTAATTCAATTGCAACAATCCCTTTTGTGATATAACTGAACAAATTGATTGGTTTTGGTCATTTCAGTTTGAAGTTTGCCAGACTCACTGTTTGATTGAATGAAAAGAAAATATTAGAAAACCTAAAGTGACATGTATGTGTGTCAGTGTGGATGATGGAAAATTCCCCTTTGGTTGCTGTTTGTTGCTTCCCGGTTTTCTACATCATTGTCTTGGCAGGACAACCTGTTTGTGTCAAGCTGAGTCTTTGGAGAATGACTGAATGACTGATTACGACATGAATCTCTCTCTCGCGCACACACACACACACACACACACACACACACACACACACACGCACACACACAAAGAAACATTGTGTGTATTGTTAGCATACATTGTGCACCTGCTTTATTAAGATGATAGTTGAGGGATTGACACGTTACTTACACAATAAGCTGTCAGTTTGTGTCACGTATGAAGCCGAACAAAGGTTTCAAACACAGAAGTCAAAAAATAACGTACTCGAAGGCACTGATGGAGGCAGCGGTGGATTAAACACTGTCGATTTTGGCTCAGGAAGTGAGCAGTTTAAAAACTCAACTATCCCTTTCAAGTATATACTGTATTAGATATTTATATCTCACATCGCATCTCACCCCCTCTCTAATGAAGTTATAGCTGCATCTCTCCTTTAAGGTTATGCAATGATTTTTTTTGCTTGTCCTCATATAAAGGACATAACAAAAAAAGAAAGAAAAAAAAAAAACCTTTCCCATTTTTGTTCTTCCAAAATACAAGACTGTGAAATGACAGGTTACTAAAAACACATCTGGATGTTTTGGGTAATAGTGTTCTGGGATTTCTTTTGAATAAAAAAAAAGTACAATTTTTTGAGAGTAAAGGAATTGGACTCAAACCGAAATCTTTATTTTTATGGGTTTTACCTCACAGCATAAATCACTGACAAAGAAAATTTCATTTGTGGTGGATGACTTATGGAATGACAACAGACGGCTGGAGTGGCTTTTGAAGACCGAGGCTGGAGCCCGTGTTGTTGCTTTAGGCACACGCACAGTGAGTGTGTTAAAATGGACCTTTCCTGGGGATTACTTTTTAATTCAGAAAAACGGCAAGCGTGAGAACTTGTTTCATGGGCGACCCACAGACTTTACCTGACCACTGTGGAGTGGAGAGAATCAGTTGGGGCGTATATCGTATCCTCACGATCTCGGGCGAGCTGCAAACTGTCGCAGCTCGTGCCATGATGTGTGGGCTGAGATCATGACGTGTGGGTTGAAACTGTGATGTGTGGTTTTAGCAGCTGTTTAAAATATGGCTGCATGGCGGTGACAATTTGCGGCACAGACCTATTTTGCACATTACTCTAACGCTCACCCTGTAAATCTTACCAGTGGATAAATTGTTCATTCGAGACAAGAGGAAGGGTGGGGAGGCAACATTTTAAAACTCCATCATCCATGTTGTTTTTTTTGGTCCCTTGCAAGCCTTGCTTTCACTCTTTTCTTAGCCTCCAGGACGTTTTATTTTATGTATTTATTTATTTATTCTAACTTTTTTCCCGGAAAATAATGATGGCTGAATTTACGACTCAAAGAAACTGCATTTAGTCTATTATTCAGCATCAGTTTTCATCACTTCTTATCCCACTTATTATGACACAACACCTGTTCATAGGAAAAACTACCTGTGTCCTTTGACCACTGTGGCCATGAAAGTTGTCCTTCATTGACTAAAATAATAAAGACAGTTTTGATAGAAGACAGTGTTTACAGGAAGTGCATTTCTAATTGGTGAGCGCATGAATGAGTTCACTGAGTTGAGACATTTGTGATGACGGGCGTTTTCTAAATCACCTCAGAAAAGCACATCCTCTGAATGAGAAAGTGAAGCTGTCTTATTTAACCTGGTAAAAAAATATGTGCTGAATTTGTTTTCATTCGCTTAAAAAGATTTCCTGTCGTTATATTTAAAGTTCCGTGGGTTTCTTCTGCTATGTCTGACTCTGAGACGTATTACAGGTCTTTCTTCTTTTGTTCAATTTACTTTTTTATCTCTCTAAACCTTTTATTTATGCCTCTCTGGTGAGGTAAGAGAGCTTTTTCTTTCGAGTGAATACAAGATTGCGTAAATCATACGTTTGTAACAAAATCCAGCCTCATGTGCAAACTTTAAGCAAGAATTCACACGCTTCACCTGTAAACTCCAGATGACTTTTTTCCCCTCAGACCTTACTAGCTACATTTTCACAAGATCAACAAATAAAATCTTTACCAAATGAATGAGTATATTTCAAGGCAGAAAAAAACTGGAGACATGTTTTTTTCCGCCCTCTTTCCACGTTTCTGTTCACACTGTCCCATCATTCCTAATAGTGGCCTCCTGAAATTTCAAATGAGACTAATGAATAAAGGTTAAAATATCAGCTCTAATCACGTGAATCGAGAAAAAAAAACCAAAAGTGCAAACAGCTGGAATCCCACACTTGCACAGTAAGATGGAAAGAATGCTTGTCAACTGAACTCTGGCACATTGTCTTTTCCGAACTCATGCTATGAGGTTTTTGTTATTCTCTGAATAAATGTTTGCTTTAAGTTTTTCTCCTTAATAATGACCAAAAACTTCCCAAACCTCAAGGAAAATTGTTTTCATTTTTTTTTTTGCTAGCTTCTTCACATGACAGATTTTCAACACAATATTCCTTTCACACACAATTTAGCAGTTTAGCATACCATGATAACAGTGTCTCTTCTTTTTTTTTTGACTGATTTGAGAATCTCTGTATCGTCCCAAATATGCATTTTGATGCTTGAATAAATGATGTTGTGCTTAAAGACTGAGGCTACAGCTATATGGCCCAATCTAAGAAGAGACAATGATGAGTCAATAAATTGACTTTTTTTTCCTTGTATGTTTTAAAAGTAATACCAATTTATTAGTGGGACAAGAAATGTGTTCCTTACAAATAAAATGAAATAACAATTTGAACTTGCTGACTTCTTTAAATGCATGTGGAAAAATCCAAACCTAGAGAAACCATGACATGCTGTTGACACTGAGCACGTAGTGTTTAAGTGAAGGGGTTTTGCAAGTGGTTTTATTTCACAGAACCAAACACTTGGGTGTGGATTTCTCTCCACTCTGTTCCAGTAACAAACTCCATCTCTGCTGACACTGGTGCCACCAAATACTCAATTTCCGCGGCTCTTCAGCTGAGCTTGTCTGGCTGTAGTTACTACTCCCTGGCGCTGGATCATAATGATGAATGAACATTTCTCCAGAGATTTGATGGGCTTGGTTGGTCATTGTTGACAGGCTTGGCCAATTATTGTGATGTTTTCATCTGCTCTGAGCTCCTCGTTCTCCACTTTCCATCATCGTTCTGACTCAGATATCAGATTCTTCCTGCTGGAGCAGCTTGGGCTCATCTTTGACTTCAGCCTTGTCAAAATGGAAGACCACAACACCGTGAATGCCTGCTCTTTCCAGATCCCACAGCCCCCACCCACCACAACCTAAAGCCACAATGCCAGAAGTAATTTCACATGCAGAGGATCCGTCGCCCACATTGTATCAGTCGTGAAACACTGCATTCAGGGGGAAGTTTACCCTCCTGCTGGGACAGTTACATTTACCAATAAAACAATCTAAATACACGTAAGAGTTGTTATTCATTTAAGAAAAGTTTCCCCACAAAAACACATGTTCCACTGTCTGTGCGTATTTTAAAACCCAAAACAGAGGTGACAATCTCCGGCTCCATTCCACATAATTTCTCTCTGCCTCTCTGCATCTTTCCTCTCTTCTTATTCCCTCGTTGTCCAGCGATGACAGCGTGTCACTGGAAGATGAAAGTGTGCATACAGTTGTGTTTTTTTATATGGTGGAACATATGATACTGCAAACAGCAGGAAGGGAGGGGTCGCGCAGCAAAAGACGAAACGCAGAATTGAACGGGTGATGGATTTTACGGAACACTACAGCTGACAGATACATTTTTATTCATGTGTCGGCCCCAGGTTTCGGATTATACTCCTGTCAGTTTAGGGTCTGAGACCATTTTGTCATCTAGGGACACTTGCTCTTCATCATAAAGTCTCAGTTTAAACAGCGTACTTTATCCTGCGCCATCTTTAAGTGCAGATCAAGACAATTAGGCACCAATTGCAGTGTTATATAGATTTCATATCCTCCGATGAATGTGTCGTGTTTTACACAGTGGTGTCTTTGACTTCATTTATATAAATCTTTGTCACATGTCGTAGGGAGAATTCTTAGAAGCAGAAGAAAATCTGTGTCATTTAAGATGTTGAGTTGAATTTTGGAAATGTTCCACATGGTTAAATTTATATTAGATCCCAACAGGCAGAGGTATAACTCATGGATCTGTTGAGGAAATGAGAGTCCGATTGTCATACAATAACAAGAGCATCTAACATTGTCTGACCTCAAATACAAATGTAAATTATAGTTCATTAAACTGAATGTTGTTTTAACACATTTCCTATTGTTTTCTTCACCGTTTTATTTAATACATACGTAGTAAATACTTCCACTGCTGATTTCTGTCATCGGTTTCCATGTCGAGTTCAGTTTGTTTTGACTCAGACTGCACCCACTGACATCATCATCACAACTTTGACAATATTCACACTCTTTTTGACACACATTTCAAGTTCGACAAATTGACAAAAATTTGAAAATTATAAAAAATGACAGCGCTTTTTTTCCTATACCATCTCCTCAGTTTTCTTCTCCCGTACCACATGGCAGGAGAAACTTGTTTTTTGGTTTCTCCTGCCAGGTGGTCTCTGCTGCTGCTCTTGTCTGATGGGCTAAATCTGTCACTGTCCTGTTAGAGAAATAAACAGAGCACCAAAGTAAAAGCAGGAGGACAGAGGCCGACTGTGTGCTGGTCTCGCTGGTTCTGATGAGAGGAGCAGACAGAGCGCTGGCAGCACTACAGTGAGGCTGTCTGGGAGAAAGGAACGGTTAGGAAGAAAACATTACGTCATCAAAGCAGACCAGAAAAGTCATTTGAGATGCATCCCGGATGCTCCGTGACAAACAGAAACTTGCTCCCAGTGAAATGAAATGAAAGAAACCATGAATTGTCCATGCGGGAAAGGTTTTGCACTGAACTTTTGAAATTGGAAATGAAAGCTTGTTAGCCATGTTAGCACTGATTTTGTGTATGTTATGTCATCATCTACAGTACTCTGTCAAAAGCTAGTTTAGTTTTAGCATTTTGGATGAATAACATCTTAGTAACTAAACCCCTAAACCACTTTTTTTCAGGTTAGAACAAGTGTATAAGGTTATCTAGTAATATTATTCAGTGATCCAGGTCCAACTCTTGGTGTGTTTGAATTACATATTTTGTGTTAAAAATGGGCGTATGTACTGCCCTCTCTGGCTAAACACCTCCCATTACATTTGAATTTTCGTATTAGCTGGCTCTTACCAGGGAGAGGACGTACAAAAATAAAACATCCTGCTTACTTTTCAGAATAAAAGATCCCGAGTTGACACATTAAGAACCACAAAAAAACCTAGTCTGGCGACTCTGGCTGTCCAGCTGTTTGGAAGTGGGTGGACGTGAGGCACAAGCAGCGTGTCTATTCTGCCCAGCAACAATGAATACTATTTTCTGATTGGCTGTCACTAATTCAATACAACTGTATGAATGAACTATGCAGAGCAATCCCTGCCCACTTTTTAAAGATTTTCAAAATCAGGCATTGGGCGGAGTTAGCATCAGACCAGTGGTTTAGTTCCTCTTTAATAACCTTAATCTGAATAAACAGAAGGGCTGTCAAAATGGCAATCACTTTTAATGCCACTTTTTTTGATGCCCATGATTTGTTTCATGCACAAACATTTTGTGATTATGACTTTCTCCTGGGGTCACATGGTTGGTGTAGTTGGTGTAGTTGGTGTAGTGGTTAGCACTCCGGCCTTTGCAGCACGAAGGCCTGGGTTTGTGACCCGGTCGGAACAAAGGCCTTTCTGCATGGAGTTTGCATGTTCTCCACTTGTGTGCATGGGTTTTCTCTGGTGTCCTCCCGCAATCCAAAAACATGCAATATGGAGATTAGGTAAATTGGATGCTCTAAATTGACCAGAGGTGTGAGAGTGAACAGTTGCTTGTCTCTATGTGGCCCTGTGATGGACTGGTGATCTGTCCAGGGTGCACCCCGCCTATCGCCCCTATGTCAGCTAAGATTGGCACAGTGCCCCCCTGCGACCCTTTATATGGAGGATTAAATGGTAGAAGATGGATGGATGGACTTTCTCTGGATGGAACAGCACTCTAACTCAAACGGTGTATGAATGTGAAGTTACTTTCAGGTTGGATATTCCACAGACTCTTAAACTAAATACAGCAGAGGTCTGCTTTCTTCAAAGTAACTTCACTGAGGTCTTTTTTATGAGGAAAGTGTAGTGTTCCAGCCAAATGTACACAACAAAATTACTAAATTACATTTCTATATCAGACATCATTTCGTCAGAGGGCAACTGTGACAGAACCACTCACTGACTGAGCCATGCACTACAGCACACATCTCTCTCTCTTTCTCCCATGCTGTCTGGGTCAGCACCACACACATACACACACACACACACACCACACACACACACTGTATGGATCATTCCTCACTCCCTTCCTCACAACTTGAATCAATTTACAGTAACTGTCTACTCTACTCCAAGAAATCAAACAAAAACACAGTCCAGCACTGAGTCAGTGAGTAATGCAGGGTTGATGGCAGCATTGAAAGATGCGTCCTGTTTGTTTCACAAGTGTAAACTTGGACACTACATTTCCTTAATAGTACTATTGTTACATTCACACCATTTATTGCACCTGTTGTTTGCACGTTTCAGCATATTTTCCATAGAACTGACCTTAATCTGGGAAATATTCTGGACAGAATGTGTTATTTCCTTGCCTAAAGCGATCATATTTTTACACTCCCAAATTGATAAGAATATTGAAAGTTTTGAAAAAGATCCCCTCAAGTAAGACAAATACAAATGATTCATTGTGATTAATTGCTCCCAGAGCGGAACTTCTATCACCCCTGTGGACCTCCAAGTAATTACCATGCACCCACAGAGACACAGAGAGAGAGAAACTGAGTGGTTTCAAGTTTTTTGGTACATTATGTGATTTTTATCTGTGTTTTCCTGTAGTGTTTCTTGTCCTGACTGCATCCAGGAAACTTAGAGCTGTGAGGTGCTGGGTTCCACTGTTAGGACCTCAGGGTCATGTTCTCCTTTTCTTTGTGTCTGCATCTCTCTCTGCATGTGTGAGTGTGTGATGGGTTGCAGGTGTGCATGCTTGATTGAATGGCATGTGTGTGCGTGGATCCTGGGAGCTGATTGGTCCTGCACAGTGGGGTCCAGTATAAGAGGACTGATCACTGCAGCAGCAGTGGATGTCTGTCAAGTCACACACAGGCTGACTGTCAGCAGACATCTTCTTTTATTAAGCCTTTAAAATGTTTCTTATTTTTTAATTGTTCTTGGTGGTTTCTTGGGACTCGAGACTTGGGAGGAGGGAGTCTCTTTGTTCCCAATGTGATCAGGTTTTCCCCTAGGCCAGGTCGAAAGTGCAAACACGGACAGAGTAACACATGGATGTGCTTAGTTTGGCAGCTGTGCAGCACTTGATTGCTGTTGGTGCAACACCCATTTTCAACAAAAAAAATTGATTGTGAAGTGCTACTGAATGTCCAGGGTTTTTTAGTTGTGTGAAACTTTCTTCGCGTCTTCAGCAATAGTGCTGCTGCTTTGAGTCAGTTGTTCAGGGGGATCGCTTTTTTTGTGGGAGCACACATTTTCAGTATCAGATGATCCCATGTGTGAGAAGCCGTGATTGTGATAAAAAATATAAAACCCCTTCTCAAACGTTGTGGGCACTTGGTGTTTTCAGTCATACTTCACTCGTGCTGTGTCGTGACACGCGTAGAATGTGTTACTCTGTGTGCGGGGAATATCACAACAGACGTGAGAACATAAAAACTAAAAACACAGCGAGTCAGCTAATAACCTTAATCAGCTTTGTGTGAACTGTTTTGATTGGTTTCAGTGATTAGTTTGCTTTGTCGATAGGGCAAGGGCCAAACAAGTTACTTATCTGTTAAATACATTTTCACTATATTGAATTAAATTGAAAATGTTAGTTTACCTTGGATCTGCTTCATTAAATAATATTTCTCATATTATGTCTCTGACTCTCTGTCCTCCATTTGCACGGTAGCATCTGTTAAAGTCATACATTTGGCAGAATAGAGGAGGGCTGAAGCACTGCAGCAAAAAGAAATCCCTGAGCAATTCCAGTATGTGGGGAATGGAGTGATTCTATAATAAAACTGATCAAGTTTAAAGGTTCACTGGACACTTTAATGTGATGAACTCAGATATTTTTGTCCGTTTATGAGCTCTGGCCACAGGACTGGAACAAGAAATGTCTTGCAATGCTACAAATGAACCTGGTTTTTGGTCATTTGAAGTGGGATCAAAGTGTGTACTCACACAAGTTCAGGCTTCATTGAGAGGATGGAAAACCCCTTTGGGGCAGAAGTCACAGAGGTAATATTTAACCCTAATGGATCATATTTGCCTGGGGTTTAAGGGTTTCTGGCTGTCTTAGCCCGTTAATCTGTGCAGCCACAGTAGCTTGGAGCTCGGTCGATATTTAATCACAGTCGCGTGTCTGGAGGCCGAACAGATCACCACTTTGTCGGTGAGTGTGAGTCACCAATTTGACTGGTGGTTAATGATCTGGGTCAGAAATCATCCATGGTATGACAGGAGCGGGGAACTGGGTTCTGATGGAGGAAAATGGACCCAAACAGTTCACATGAAAGTAGAGTGGATATTTGAGTCGTTGACTGTCCGGCGTTTGTCTGCTGACATGTGGATCGGTATTTTGAATAGGTGAATATTTTGCATCAATGAGAAAACAAGTGTGCAAATGTTACAGCTGACCACATGAACACACAGTTACAGGCACACAGTGACCCATTCATCAGGATCTGTGGAATCTGGAAACTCCCCTGTCACAGCCAAACACACAGCGACACACACAGTACGCTCAAACACTGACAAACACACAAACAGTTGGCTTGCCGGAGCAGCCTGTCACATTTTATATATTTAGAGAAATCTGCAGCTTTTATACGTGTTTTGGGGTTTCCTTGTCGGACATGCAAAGCGTCATATAATATTATGGGCCTGTTTTCACACCATCTAAATCAGTGAGGCCTGGTGTTGCTTTGGCTTATTGTCGCGTTGTATGTTTTTGTACTTTTGGCTAAATTTGATTTATTCGTGGGTGCGGTAGACTTTGCACTTTGCAAAAACCATACAAGACGGACTTGGATTTAAAAAAAGAAAGGAAAAAAAAAGGTGTAATTTATAAACCAGGTCTGGAAATAGAAGGGTGTAATTCATCCAACAGTGAAAGACTAATAAGGTATTGTTTTTGTTTTTATTCATAATTTACTTCACAGCGTCACGTCGGGAATTGTTTATTTGGCTGTATAATGCTGAAAGCTGGAGTTTGTTGTTGAGCGTAAACAAATGCAGTGTTGGGAAGTTGGAAGAACAGAAGTGCAGAGAGAACATTCATCATCTGTTCATTTTTCTGTTAGCCATTAATAGGGTATTGTCTTCCTACTTCCCACATCATCTGTTCTGCTATGCAAAGTAGTAAGAATACCACAAATCAAGCCTATAATATTTATGAAAACATGACATTATTAAATACAATAAAATAATTTGTGTCACATCCCCTGCCCCCCAGTATTGTATTGGCTCTTTTATTGTACTTTGAGTAGTTTTGTTTCCCAAAAGCAGTGTAAAAAGTAAAAAGGAACAGTTTATTATCATTCTACAATATCATCATCATCATTATCACCATCATCATCATGCAAAGTCAAGCTCCATGAATGAAACCTTTTTCAGCTGTTTAATAAGCTAACAACCGTTTTCTTCAGTTCATACATCTTAATATCACTCTGTACTTCTGTCGGAACATAAAGGCCAGCCTCGGCATGCAAACTTATCTTTGCTCCAAATTTCCCGTAACTGTCTTCAGGATAAAAACTATGTTGCTCTTCCAATTGACCCAATGAAACTGGACCAGTGGTATGATTAGAGATTTGACTGTAGACGTCTAATTTGGTTGCTCCTTGATGTGATGGCAGAATAAAGACGAGAGGAGAGGAGAAGCTAAGAGAGGAGGACTCAAAGTGAAGAGGAGAAAATTGAAACATTGTGTGACCACAAAAAGGCCATGGACGGTTTTAATATGCCCCACTAAAATGAAGGGGAAGGCCAGAAAAACAAAAGGGGGTTTCGACAGCGCCTCTTTCGCAAGCGACCTGGCCAGCTGCTCAGGCAGGGTGCAGGGTGGGTGTGGTGTGTGTGTGTGTGTGTGTTTCCCCACTCACTTTCTTCCTTTACATCCACTTTCTCTGTCCAAGTCTAATCTCTGTCAATCTAATCCTGTTAGGACCTCCTTTTTGGAATTTAAAGAATTTACGTTATTGCATTTTTCTAGCTTTATTATTGTTTTAACACTTGGAATCACTTCCATTTAACAATGAGACCACCCGAATAATCGTCATCCAAGAGTAAATGTAGGTTTAATGGGATCGTTTTCAGTATTTAAAGAGGGGTTGTGACTAGATTAGACTACAACTGCACTATATTTGAACACTGCGAGAAACATTTCTAAAGCCCCTGGTATACTTCTGTACACACCATGCGCATGATTTTGGAAAGAATCAAATTCCGAAGGCCCACCCCACCGGTAGGTGGAGTATTAAGCCCCGCTCATGAAGCAGAAAAAACATTTCAACGACAGAAGAAGTAGTCGCCAAGGATAATCATCCGAGCCTTGCCCTGCCGTTCTTGCTAGAGACAAGAGTATACCTCTATACCTCATTATACCGGAGTTTACACAAGAGTAACTTTTACAGAGTGAGTGTGAATGAGCAAAAAGAGAAAGATGACACCATGGACACTGCTGGACAAGATATCTGGTGGTGCAGTTGTATAAATTGTGAGGACAACCTAACTGATGTTGTTGCCACAAGTGGGAGCTTTCAGAGTCAGAGGATGCCAATGACAAACCCAGTCAGGTCCCTGAGTTTCCTACCTTGGTCAATACTGGTGTCTTGCAGACCTTTTTCAACTTTCGAAATATCAATTGAAAAAATGTCCCAGTCCCAAACGTTGGAGCAACACATTGTCTCCAAAGTCAGTTTATGGCATTTTTTCAAAAAAACACTTAATAAAGTATCATCACAGTCAGTTCTTCCTTCCTCTCTAGATATAATTCCAAACAGCTGTTGTATAAATGATTAAAAAGATAAAACTGAACTCTCCCTTAAAGTAAGAGGAAGAAGACGGAAAAGTGTAGAGGCATTATTTGCCAAATTTGGCATACACCTACTTTAGTCTGCTCACTACAGTGATGCATTAACATTTTAAAACAAACAGACATGTCTATGACAGGTGATCTGCCATGATGGATCGCAAAATTACACATGCATCTTAATTTCCGAGAACACACACAGAGACTGGGGTTAATTCAGAAAAAAAATGCTGTCTTTTCTGTAGCTCTTTCAATCGTATTACATCAATTTAGAGGAATTGAGTCAATTACTTAAACAGAAACTTGGAAAGAAAGTACCCAGCGACATCTAAACCACATTATTAAGAGGGACAGACATCCACTGTAAAGACGATACACACAGTAACTTACATA
The DNA here is from genome assembly GCF_019176455.1 of Solea senegalensis. Taxonomy (NCBI): domain Eukaryota; kingdom Metazoa; phylum Chordata; class Actinopteri; order Pleuronectiformes; family Soleidae; genus Solea; species Solea senegalensis. Next base: position 14,606,497 of record NC_058029.1, read on the forward strand.
GATACAGAGAAACCAACAGAGAAAGCCCAAAGAAACACACACCGTGTTCACATGACATGAAAACGTGTGTGTGCACAAGCAGACTGGCATCATGGTTCCTGGACATGTGTGTCCTACATTTACCAGAAAAAGTATTAACAATAAAAACGCTAACAAGATGATTATATGATTATTACTGTACTGGCCAGATGGAGGAAGCTTAAACAGAGGGCAGCGGCGGTCAGATGGAAAATGACATGAAAGAATCAGGGAGGAGTTCTGGCCAACCTTAAAGGGTTTTTAATTTTTCTTTAAATTTCAAAGATTTTCTGATCTTTAAAAGCAGGCCTGACCTTAAACGACACACAAACACAAGTACACGCGGGCATACCAGTATATCTGTGTTCTCTGTGTTCTGTGCTCTCTGGTTAACCTCATAGCTAAAGTGTGGCTCACAACTTTCACCACACAAAATGAACACCTTTGTCTTACCTCCATTGTGTAAAGCTGGCAATGATGTTTGGATCATGGATGTGAAGAGGTGTTTTGGATAAAACATTTGCTGATGGAACAACCTTGCACACTATTTCTCAGTTCTCGCACATCTTTACCTCATTCAATCTCTCACACTCGTTTTTAGAGATCAAAGGGGGTTGTCTCATTGTTCAGTTTTGCTGGATCTTGCTGCAGAACACAGAAACTGATAGATGATCTAAGACCATCACTGACCATCTGAGCTCACGTCCACACACAGACCCAGGTTCCAGATGAGGATTGATAAACTATGGACCTGATTTGGTCAATCCACTCATGCTGGACCACAACACTCAACCATCGGAATGGGAGCATGATGGAGCAGCCTTATCCCCAAACCTCACCACTGCTTTGAACTTGCAGAAGGTTTAGAAAGAGACTGAGGAGCTCAGCTCATAATATGGTTACTGGTTAGCCACTGGTAACCACACTCTACTCTCTGATGTTGCCTTCAGAGGCCCAGTGCAGCTGCCTGATGGTTGAGGCTTGGCTGAGTGTAGCTCTTTGTAGTGTGGCAGGTTGCATAAACGCAGGGGGATGCCCCCCTCGCTGGATTCCTACCTTCTGGAGATTATTCTTTATCAAGACATGGAAACCGTTTCAAATGTACACAACAAGAGCAAGAGAATGCTGCAGTCTCACAATACTGTCAAAGACATCCTATATGCTATCAAAACACAAGTAAATACATACTAATCTAACAAACAGTCTGTTTTTAGATGTTTCTGTAACATTTTTCACTTGGGAATTTGGGAAAAACTACACTGACCGAGCGATGAGAGCTACAAGCTCCACATTTACCGTAGCTCAATTTAAAAGGTATTCTGAAGAGTTGGTGGACCCTTGTACCTATACTTAAGCTGTGTTTGGAAGGGTAAAGCCCTGGGTCAGACATTGGTACTATTCCTAATAAAAACGCAAAAATATATGGTCCTTACCGTACCAAACCAAACCGTTCCATTTGGTGGAAACATGGCTTTACCCTGCGTATTGTGTTAAATGTGGATGTGTGGCCCACTTTCCCTGGTGCTATGGAAAGTCACCAAGGCTGGGGCAAGGCTTAACTGTCTGTCTCATGACCTGGTACCACCATCTGCCAATGTCTCCAAAGTCTCTGCCTTCAAAGTGTCTCTCAAGTTCGCTCATCAAATGTGCCACAGTTCTTACCCTCTGAAATAATAGACACCGCTGGTGTACAGAAGAATAAGACAAAAGCCACAAATCAGTGTTATGCTCTGTCAGCTTATACAATTCATGGTAGGTAGGAAGTCTTGGAATGTCACTCAACAACTATCTGCCAATGAATACCTACAGGCTGAAAGGGGGAGTAGTCAAATTGAACACAACAGTAGCTTGACATAAATAAATGTGGATGGAAACATACTGAATGACTGATGAGTGGTTAAAATTGTGGGACTGTGGGGTGACACTCAAAATAAAATACCAATATTAAATGTGGCCATTGACACAGTGTTAACACTTGCTTGAGTGAATCAGCACTAATAAACTTCCTCATTAATACCTTGAGCAATAGTAATATTAATAAACTTAATTCTGCTTATTAATAGCAGAAGACGTAGCCAGAGAGAAACAGACATGGTGTGAGTTGCAGAATTCTTCCTTCACTCAAGTGGGAGAACTCTCACTTTTCTGCAGCCCAAGAGGAAACAGCAACATGTGAAATCTCCCGTGAGTGTACTTGTGCCTTGCCAAATTGTAACAAGACCACCACTGTTATGACAAACACACAAGTCACCAATGAAAATTTTAGTGAAGGTTATGAGGTGAAAGGGAGTGGTAAGTCTTTCTACAGAAACCAAAGTGATACAGCTCCGATCAGCCTACAGGATGTGTGTTAGGGTGTGGTTCTGCCAGGGTGTGAAAGCACAAGCCAACCGTGTGACATGGTTCACTCACACAAACTCACAAATATGATGTATTCCTGTTTATTATGTCTTAACACCAAACTGGGATGGGTGTCTTTGGTCTATGACTGGATAGAGTTGCCACATGTTTAGTGTGTGATTCATGGATTTCTCTGTGGTTGGGCATTTTCACACTGAGATGTCAACGGATATCTGTTCCTGTTGGACTTCATAGATGTCATACTGCTAATACCATCATATTGGTGGAACTAGAGCGCTAGGTACATGTTGATTTTGTCCTTTGGGTTTACTCTATTAAGTGACATTTTGGGTTATATGGTGTGAGATATGACCACAATCTCATATCCTGATAGGGATAATTTCATATTAAGATAAGCCATGTGCTTGCAGTTGTAAATTGCAGAGGATGTTGGTACCTTGTTCCAGTGCCATGATTCTAGCTGTAAGGAAAAGGCTGATGCAACATCCGAATCACTGCTTTCACACTCGATGCATGTGTGTGTGGCGGGAGCACCATTGATGCATCTTCTGCTGCTTTGCATAGAGTTTGCATTTGAAAGTCAAAAAAATTGCTTTTTTCCAATGAATTTTCCAATGAATTCAGTACCCAAATTACTGGTTTCTGATATAATTCAATGAACCTCTGCCTCACCCTCCCGAGATGCCAGAGGTGACTGAGGTGGCAGGGTCAGAGGTGGAGGTCTTGGAGGACTGGTCAGGGTGGCACCGGTAATCGGAAATCGCTGATGAGGGTCAGGTCTGGGATGTGACCTTCGGGACCATAGCCCTCTCAGTCGACCAGATACTGGAGACCTCGGTCCCGTGGTGTGAACATATCAGGCATCAAATTGAGTTGGCAGGACCACCATTGATGAGGCAGGGAGCTGGAGGAGGTGGAGTCACAGGCACCAGAGGGCTTTGTCATGCTGGTTTCACCCTGGAGACATGGAATGTAGGATGGACATTCATGGAGCAAGGAAGCCTCAATCGCACCACCACTGGATTAATGACCTTCTGAATGGCAAAGGGACCAATGAATTCCTCAACTCCACCTGGAGGCGAAGGTCCTGAGTGGAGAGCTACACCTTCTGGCCGACATGGTATGCGAGTGCTTTCACACGATGCCAGTTGGCAGAATGGGAGTAGCGTTCAGTGCAGCGAAGGAGGGTATAAGAATTATGACCATCGGCACAGTCAGGAGTTAAACCTCTTGGTGGATTGAATGTACTCATGGTATTCAAGGTTCTTGTGGTCAGTCCAAACCAGGTACGGAAGCTTGGGTCCCTTTAGCCAGCGGCGCCACTCTTCCAGAGCCAACTTAACTGCCAGCAGCTCCCAATTGCTGATGTTGTAGTTTCTCTCAGCAGGGGACAGAGGATGAGAGAAGAAGGCACAGGGGTGAAGCTTCTGGAGAAGCAGAAGCTGCACCCTGAGACAGGACAGACCCCACCCATATGTCTGAGGCATCCACTTCAACTACAAACTGCCTATCTGGGATGAGCACCTAGGGATGGGCAAATCTAACCCTAGATTTGATGAAGCAGCGGTAGCAGTGGAAGTTTGCTAACCCCAGGAAGCAATGTAACTGCTTGCAAGATTCAGGAACAGGTTGTATTGAAATGGGTAGTGGTGGGACCTAAATGTAGTAGACTGAACCACAGAATTAGTAGGAAAAGTCCTCTAATTCTAAAGGGTTTCCAGGAGGGTGAAACAGGCCAGGGAGGTGGGTATGCCAATACACACACACAGCAGATCACTGTCCTCAAACTGGCAGGCAAACCAGCACTTGTTTTCATCAAAGACAGAGCACCCTGAGCAAATCCACAGACAAGGCAGACAAGAAACAGGTAGGGCTGAGGCAATACTCATGGTTAGAGACAGAAGGCAGGTAGGTTTACCATGGAGCAGGCAGAGGAGACGGGCAAGGTTGGCAACAGGTAAGCAGTCCAAGAGTGATTGCTGGAGATTCATGCATAATGCAGAGGAACAATCAAGCAATGAGTGACTGAGCTGTGGAGGTTATGTAGCAGGCTGATTGGGGATGAGAGGCAGGTGTGTGGAAGAGGTGAGTGGAGAAAGGGGGAGTGGCTACAGTTCAGGAGTGGGAAAACCAGGCGAGTGGAAAAGTACAGGGAGGGAAAGACTTGAGGCTGAGCAGGTGAAGCTGATGGGGTGGGTGTGGCTAACAGTCAGAGTGGAGCAGGAGGAGGGCAGGTGAGGCGAAGACTGTGGCATCACTGACAAGAAAGGGCTTTTACAAGCAAACCTGCAGTTTAAGCACCTCTTGGGTTCAATAAAACAATCTATTAAGACAGATCATTTAATAATCATCATGTTAATTGGCTGTTGGAACAACTTAATATAATTGTTATGTTGATTTTGTGTTTTATTAAGAAAAAAACTCATTTTCTTAATATGTCCTGTAATCACAATTATGCATTATAGATATTTAATAATCTACAGTAGTCCAGATTAACTCCCAATCAACCTGCGAAATGCTGCACTGTTGTAATGCTTCATGATTTCTGCCTCATTCAGGCAGTGAGTCAGGCTTCCTTTGGTTAGGGGTGAACATAGGCTGATGGATGATGACTGACAGCATCTAATGTTTTCATGAAAAGTGAGTCAAAACAGTACCTTTATTTACTGGAATTAGCGTCATAAAGGGGGGGGACATGCTCCAGGGTGTAGTGTGATTTGTACACAATTTGGTGTGTTTTTCTAACTCAAAGCCTCAATGCCAAATGGCACTGTAAGATAAAACTAAAAAAGCAAACAAAAAGCAACAGTGCAAAGAACTGCATAAATATGTAATGCACCCTATGTATGCAATTGAATGAAGTGTGTAGCAAACCCTTGTAGCTATAATCACGTATTTGTCAAACGACATTTGATTTATTTTATCAGGACCTCATTTGGAGTTTCCTGATTTGGTTTGAATTTTATTTATGTCTTAGTTACTGGTGTTGTGTTTATGTCCTTGTTTGACACATCCTGTTTTGTTTTGATACTTGTGTTGTCATGTCACTTTATTAGTCCAGTTGTCTCTCCCTTCCTAGTGTGTAAATTTAGTCACGCTTTTCCCTGATTATCTGTGCTGATTTTGACAATTTCACTGCTATGCTCTTCTTTTGCTCCCTATGTCCTTTCCCCCTGTTGTTTCGATCTGTGTACGTTTTCATTTCAATCCTTAAGCAGATTTGTACCTGCACTTGGGTCTCATGTCAAAATCTTGACAATATGACCTGCTTTCTTTATAGACCCACTCTGAACTTCATATTTATTTGGACAGGAATATTTTTACTTTAATCTTTAATTGCTTTTAAATTTCTAGGACGTATATGTGACAGGAAAGCCTTGCTCCAGTATTTCCAACCATGTATGTCTTGTTTAACAAAGGCATGTTTTAGTTTGGACCAATTATTTGACCCCTCCATCTATACAGCAAGAACACGTTGTCAACAAAATGAAGTAAAAATTCTCAACACAAGATTTTGTGTCATGTGTGTTGCCTGGCTAAACAATCTTGCTATTGCAAGATAATTAAGAGCTATAATCAGTGTGGGTCACCCCCCTTTTAATTCTAGCAAAAGTGTGGTGCATTGCAGCCAATAAATGTGATCCTTACTGCCTGGGCCTCTGCCAACCATTACAGCAGCAGACCTCACTGTTTATCCACCCCTGATACATTAAGTGCTCTCTACCACCCGTTGCTTAGTATTACCAGCAGAGGCACTGGCTGGCCCACACACCATTTCATGACCTGTCTATTCTCCTGGCTGGCCCATACCACCTTCCCAGCACTGAGCGAGTGCATCATTCCTCTGGGGAGTAATAGTTTTTGTTTCCTATTGTCTGAATGGAGAAATAAATAGTTTGCCTCCAGATGAGCCCTTTGAACTGTCTTTTTGAGACATCACCAAAACGTTGGTAATTATGAAATCAAGTTTTTTTTTTGTTTTTTTTTTATGTACATTGAATGCTTTAACTCTTTTTTTGTTTCACGCAATGTTTCAACATAATGAATCCTGAAGGAAGCGTTTTCTCTGTTTACTCATCAGTCCCGTCTGGTCAACATTTCTGGGCAACAAAGAGAAGAAACAAAATAGTGTCAGTATAAATCCATCCATACACTCCAACACATAGAGTAAACTGATGACAAACGCAAAAAAAAAAGCAATTTCATAACTAGATCATGTTACATTTCTACATAATAATATGTATTTTCCCAACCCCGTTTGTTTTCCTTGTGCGGTTGAGAGAGATGACAGGATTGACAGTAGAACAATAAGATTACACTGACTAACCCCAGTCGGAATGCACTGAACCTCAAACTGTCCTCGTATTCCATAAAATGAAGTGTCCTATCTACTGTACATTGAGAAATGGTTTTGTTTTGTTTTGTTTGTTTTTGCCATACCTCAAGGACAAAAAGTGGTCATATTTAAGACCAGAGAAGTCTGGGGAATGAATGTCATTCTGACTCTAGACCACAATATTAATCCCAACCGATGTGATAGGAACAAATCAGCTTGACTTTTGTGAATATAGATACTTAATACTGATGATATGTTGTCATACCTTGTTTAAAAGCACTTACCTGATAATTGCATTTTAAATAAATATTTTTATCTGTATTCGTACATGGCCGAATTATGTTGATCAACACAGACATGCATGTTCACAGCAGGAAAAGTAAAACGAGCAGGAAATTTGCACACAATTGGGGAAAATCAAAACATACAGTACAGACACCATCAAACACATCGAATGAAATTACAGGCGCACATGGTTTTGATTTCACTTCAGACTCTATCTTTTGATAAAACTGATTTATTTCATGCAATAGTGTTTTATAAATAAACAAGACTGTCGGTGCTGATTTATTATGATGTCGGAGTGGCAGGGACATGTACAGTGTGTGGGTTATTTTCTGTTAATTAGTCAATGACTCAAATGCAAGATACAGCAAGTCAAAAATGTGTTTCAGATCATTTTTAGTATTAGGCATGTGACAAATAATCACTAAAATGTCACATGTACACTTACACAACACTTGCAATTATTTGTGCAGCCCAAAGGACTTATTGCAATGGTTACAGTAATCGTATAGAATTTGATTTAAAGCACAGTCTCTCAGGCCCATAACTTGCTTTTAACATGATTTTATTTACTATAAGGAAGTCAGCCTTTTCACTGTGGACATGGATTTATACTAAATCATACACTTGCAATATCTTAATTGGAAACATGATGTATAAAAACTTAAAATAAACAGATGATCAACTTAAATTGATTGAGTTGTTGTATACCTTATATCGTGTAAGTGAGTAACCAAAGCTCACTTTGATATTCTCTGCTGTTGCCTGAATCATCTACTTTCAATGGGTCAAAACACTTTGCCTTATTCAGGAAGGTTGACGTGAGTCCCTTCTTTGTTCTTCAGGTGGATTGCACATCTGAAAAGTTCAATAACGACTGATTCGAAAACAATCAACTCACACTTTGTGTACATGGCCTTTTCCTTTTTATTCTTTGTGCTATGACACATGCATTAATGCATCGTGGTGATACTTTCCTGGAAGGCAGCTGCTCTGGTGCTGATTACATCCCACCTCCTTTCTGCCAGCGCCAGAGGTCATTTGTCCGCTCAGGTTTTGTGCGTACGCAAGTGTGTGTGTGTTTCCCGCCTGCCTATCCTGCACACATGGCTTACAGGTCCTCCCCCTTTTTTAACAGAATGATATGGTATTCCCTCTTTCCCTTCATGTGGTTGTAATGACGCTTCCAAGAAAGTCAAGCAGACCGAGAGTTTGGCCGCAGCGTGACCGTCAGCAGACCACTGCTGTGGTCAGAGAGGGAGACCTTGCTGAAAAGAAAAGCTCCATTGGATGGACCGGGGTAAAGCTTGACAAAATTCTCCTCCTGACAACCCCTGTTAAACAAATATGGCACTGTGTGGTGAAGGCCCAAAGGACCATATTCATTGATATGTATTTATTCCCCAGTCTGCATTAAGCTCTTTTTTGTCATCTGTCGTCTTTCATATATCAGATTCATTTTTCTTGTATCTGTTTTCCTCCTCATTTTTCCATCACTGCACCTATCACTTTTTCTCTCCAGAGACAGTCAACGGTTTCCTCTGTGCCATTTCCAGTCATTCAGACCCCAGCCAAATATAGTTTTAACGCCCTTTTACTGGCAGTGAACCATCAGAGGATTTAGGTCTCACTCCTTGGCAACTTCCATCCATCCATTAGCTATACTGCTGATCCTTTGAGGGTCGCAGAGGGGGCTGGAACTAATCCCAGGGTAAGCTTTGTACAGTGCTCTAAACATACAAACATTAACACTCACATTCACAGCTACAGGTAATTTGGAGTCTCCTGTTTAAGCTGCACTAGCTGGAGTAAACCCACACTGACACTGTACTGGGTGTCTGTCCATCTGGATGAGCATTTCAGTACAATCTAGCAGTGTTCTGCCTTCACACTGCTGTGGGTCATCATTACCATAAGCTTAGCCTGAGCATAAGAACATTTAGTTAAAAATAAAAAAGGCAAGAGCTTGACTGGAAGTCCTGTGTGAGTCCTTGAGTCTCCTACTGGTAGCAATAAGTAAATTGAATTAGGAAGGCCACATAATTTAAGAACTTCTTTCTTTACGACGTGGGTCTCACTTGCCAAATGGTTTTGATCATGTTTTACTCACAACTTTAACAACGGAGATTTGGGGAAGGTGACGGCATTGCTCGAATGGTCCAACAAGGCAAGCCATCAGACAATCAAACAGGCTGTAAACAACCCCCTATTGTTGCATTTTTGGAACTAAGTGAGAGTATTACTAGAATTCCCGATTGAATATTACTATATTTTACAGACTTAAAGGCAGGTATTGTGTATTACATAAATGTATCAGCTTTAACATTAAAACCATGACGTTATGTGTTTTATTGTTCTTGACGATCATTGTTTACTGCGTATAATTGTATCATAGCCAGTATGAAACGGAGTAATAAACCCCGAGAGCAACAGTGATTTTAGTTTCCCAAATTTCTTAACAATCCTTCAAATTTTTTCTGTCGTTTTTGTTAGTGTGTAGCTTTAGAATTCACTTTGTGCTGGCAGAGCCGCTTCAGCAGTAATATGAGGTCATCAGGATGACTTTAAAGTCATTAAATTTTCCACTTCTTTTTATTAGTTGCATGACTCGCTTAAACGGAACTGTGCATGTATTGTTGTGGTCTTGTTCTTGTTTTTCCATTTAAATTTCTCAATGTTTTTTACCATGCCGTTTCACCTCCCATTCTGAATTTGTTACATTCACATTTCCAATCTTACATAATGGAGCACAATCAATTCCATGTCCAAAGACATTGTGTTTTTCTGGCTTCTGATTTGATATGTCTGCCAAAATAACATTTTAGATACAGGCACTGTTTCACTGCCACACTATCCTGCAGACTAACTGTATGTAAATATTAAGTCTCCGATTGTTTCATAAGAACTTAGTCTTTATACTGTGTTCACACTATTCAGAGATTCCATAGAGATGCCTTGGAATGCAGGAATACTCCCTTCACTGACCACACTCAGAACACTGACCTTTATTGCTGTATGTTTCTAAGGCTGCACAAAAACAACAGCTAAGTGTCAAAAAAGTCTGCCACACTTATCTTGTCCAGCACACGCACACACACACACACACACACAGTCCCCAACATACCTTTGCTTGCAGACATGCTGGCAGGCCATTCCTGCAGAGCAGATTCAACTTCTCAATGTTGGACTGGCAACCTGCCCCACATTTCACTCTGTGTCAGCTGGGATTGGCTCCAGCTCATCCACGACCCTCATGTGGAGGATAAAGTGGTAGAACATGAATGAATGAATGAATGAATGAATGAACTTCTCAGTGCTGGGAAAGCCTAGTAGCCCACAAGTCAGTGGCATCCTGGTGAGAGAGCAGGAAACCATGCTGCTGTTTCAGAGGCTGCTGACTTGTTTGTCATCTTTTCCAAGGTAACCAGAGACTGCAGGAGAATAGCCCAGAGGAAAATACTCACAGAGATAATGATGGAAAAAGACAACAAAGCAAAAATGTGGAAAACCCGTTGTCAAATCTCGATTATGTCATTTTTGAATCATGCACATTATGTGTAAAATAACGGGAGAATAGTTCTTTTTAGTAAAAACACTCAGACGCAGAGAAACCTGCAAATGGGGTCATTTCTCTTTTTTTTAAATAAGTGCACATTTCTTCGGAGTGCCATCAGCTTTGGACTTGAATGCTGGAAATGTTTGTCAGTCACTTGGTCAGTGCACATTGGTGCAGACCAAACTATTGCCACAGCTGGATTGTCATTTACATCCCATTTAGAATCAAATGACTTTCAGGATGTCATCTAGTATGGAGCGGAAATGTGGCCCCTCACAAAAAACCCTGGCAAAGAGGATCAAGGGTTTCAACAGCAGAGCTCTGAGGACCATTGAAAATGTTAGACGGTACCATCATGTCTCCAAAAATGAGTCTCACACACTCCTTTACCAGCCCGCAGCTTCCCAACTCATAGCCCTCCGCCACATCCGCTTGTGCGGCCACGTCCTCCACCTTCCACTTGAACATCCCACCTGAACGTTACTCACGTTTGACACAACTGTGACGGGCTGGAGGAGGCCCTGCGGCAGGCCCCGCATCAGATGTACACACATGAATAAGGAAGACTTCCAGATGTTATCACCCTGGAGGACCCAGAAGGGCTTGCACTGGACCGTGAGCGATGGAGAGCAGTGGTGGTCATGGTCGGCTCTGAGGCCAACAACAAGCATGACCATCGAGCAGCAACAATAAAATAATGGATACTGGAATAGACATTATCTAGTCATACTTCAAGTTGTCCAGTACACCAGTAAATTAAAAGCAACACTATGTCAGTTGTTTTACATTAACATGGCTTCATAATCATTTGTGATGGTCATTGACCTTAAATAGGGAGTATGTAAGTATCGCACCTAAACCTCTCTCCTTGCACAGGTTTGGTGAGCAGGGGTAAGAGGTACAGTAGGTCAGAAGCAGCATATCTGCTTTTATTTTGAAAAGCCTGACGTATGGACCTACGTATCTGCCTCTGTCTGCACAGCGACAGGTGACGCTAGCCAGTTACGCCTGCGCTACACCACAGTAGTATAGTATAACAATATTCATTATATAGTGTATTAGTCATTTGATCATTTTAATAGTGTTGTATGTAATTGTGTTTATTGTGTGTTTGTATGCTGCTAAATTTACCCCAAAACAATACAATTTACTGCTTCTTTAGATAAAATAGATAAAATTAAATTCAAATTAATTGAAATTTGGCCCGGCCCCCAAAAACATTTTTTTGTTTCCCACCCCTGCTTTAGAGAGTCTGCATCTGCTTTTGAGCAGCCGCTAAGAAAATCCCCAAGGCGAGAATGGTGGAGCCCTGATGAGACTGGTCAAGGACTAAAAGGGTACACATGACAGCAGAGCTAGAGAACTGAAGCCGAAAGAAACAACATACTGTAGTTTTAAGTGATAGCAATGAGATGAATGGCCAACACAGCAGGCATTTTTACTGTACTAGTGGGACAGAGAGGACCAGCAGATTTAATCAGATTTTAATCATTCTTATATATCTCAAATGTCACTTCTTACTGCTTGTTTTAAAAGTAGTAAAAAGTAGTAAAGTAATAAAAATTGTAGTTTTCTTAAGGCTCCAGAAATATTACCACACCAGTAACTTTTCAACCCTGGGGAAAATATGGTTTGGCTGTGTGGAGTATTTAAATATTTCGAAATTAAAGATAAATATTCCAAAATGATGTGTAAGATTAGAGGCATGGAGCCAAAATCTACTTCCGCTTTCTTTATGGTACGGGTTTAATTTAACCCTGGTTATTTTATGGGGGCGTGACCGAGGTCATCAGGGGTGAAGCCTTGTAAACGGACAGTGTTCGCACAGTAGTTGCACAGTAAGCCATCTTTACCTTGGGTTCGCGCCACTGTAGATTGTGGCTGGTGAGTAAGAACTTCTTTCCTATGACCACGGCAAACATTAGGCACAAACACACACATTCAGCGCTCCACTCATGAAACGAATTGGACAAACAGGGAAGCAGCCTGCTGCCACTTGTCTGTTGACAAGACCATCCCTTTTCCCCCATCCGTCAGCGAAATATTTAACATGCTTTAAAATTCCTTCTTTTTATTCAGGCGTGAGTCTATTCAAGATTCCTTTTACAGAATCCACCAGTTTCTCTAGTTCTCTAGTACATCAATTCATTCTAAAACATGAATGTAACCCATAATGTTACAGTACACCTGATTTTATCGACCTCATAAATTGCTGCTCCTAAATTCCTATTGGTGCATAGTCCACGGTCTAGTTCACAGGGAAATTCACAATGGCCGGAGCAAAGTCAATATCACATTTCCCATTTAAAACAATAAATATGTTGTTTCAGCAACATCAACTTCAGCCCATTTTAATTCCCCTCTCTGTATCAGCTACTCTTTTATCAGATTTGTTCTTGAACGACACATCACTGGCACTTGCATTTTTTAATTTATTGCACGAGCAGAAAGCCTTTATTAGCTGGTCAGACAGTGGTGGGAATGTGAATACATGTCAGTAAGACACTGCAGGGAATGTCAAGGTTAAGTGGAAACAGGATAAATGCTGAAATGGGAATCCATTTATTTTATTATATGGTCCACAAGCACCATTTACTGGGAAGCCAATACTCTACAAGATGTCGTTCACATGAGAACAGCAAACAGTAGTGAACAGTTAAACTGGACTCAGTCGTGTGGGAGTTTTCCTGGTAGCAGTTTTGTCAGTGTTTCTGCTGAATGATATATATAGCCATGATGTTTCTAGACACAAAGACAGAAGCACTGTCTTCAAGTTGCAAATCAAATTGAAAATGTGATCAGGCAATCCAAAGGTCACTTAACGTGGAACTATGCAGCCTTTTTACCCTAATTTAACAGCTTCGGAGTCACTGTGATGGTGAAATGGGTTGTTCTGGGAAGATTGGGGGAGCTCTCATGATTCTGAGGACTCCAGGTTACAAATTGCTTCCCAGCACTGCACATACACCCCCTAGAAAACCATTTTCGGAAGGAAGACAGGAGGAGGTAACATCTGTCATACCGAGCGAGTCACACAACTTTTTTTGAATGGCAAGAATGAATGGATCCATGGCTTGTGTTCAGCGGGTCTGTTGACAATAAATGTACATGGCATAGCGAGGAGGATAAAGTGGTAAACAATGGATGGATGGGTATGGTGATGTCAAAAACATATGTACTCCAATACTGTAGGGGGAGCTCTGTTTGGGCGGCTCACAATGACATAGCCTACGTGATTTTAAATGTGTCTGTTGAGTGAGTGACATGACATTGATGTCCGGCTCATCAACATACAGACCTAGTGATTTATGTTTTATAGTTTTATGTTTGAGCATTATTTGTAATATTAGTTCATGTATTTCTTTCACCTTTTTAGAAGATGCACACAAATATGAATGTCTGTATTTTGTCGTTGAAGAGCAAAAATATAATATAATACCGTGTATAATACAAGTGTGAAAGTGTCTTGCTTGTTTTTCCCCCCATAAACCGGTTTGAATAAACTCACCTGGTGCTGGGCATGCTCTGAAAAAGGCTCTGCCAGACAAGTGTCTTCGGAGAATGAGTCCTGTTGCATGCGTCACTCTGGACACCACGCAGTCTATCAGAGCAGAAGAGTTTCCTCTAAATCATTTTCAGAAACCTCACTAGAGAAAACAAGGTGACCACATGAGCTGCTGTCGAAGTCTAGGGATCCCTCTGCTGTTTTTATCTTCTCTCAAGGTCACAAGTGACTCACTGCTTTGACTGGCAAGACTTCCAAAACTGGGCACAAGGTCTCCGTTTTTCATGTCTGTCTGACATTTTTTTCTTCTGCGACTCCCTTTTCCAGGTCTTTGTCAGATGCTTTCTTTTCTCCTACACCTTCATGATGATGTGCCAACCTCCTCCTCTGATGTGTCCACATTTTCCTTGGGTATCTTTGCCCCACATTGATTGATTCTAAAATACTGTTTTGGCTTTTTTCATCAGTTTGTTAAATAAAGACTTGTCCACTGAGATTTGCATTTAAGGAGACCGGGCAGCAAGAGATATAAAATATCCTGAATCAAAAATTCTGAGGTGGACCACAGGAAGGCAGAGAGAAGAATATGAGAAGGTCAGACAACATGCTTCTTCTCTGTCTCTGCAACATAAAGCTTTGTGGCGAGAGTTTCTAAAAACATTTTGTGCTAAGGTTACCCCACTGGATTACACTTAACTGACCTTAAAACAACGCATGAAGTGGCTATTTTGATGTTTCACAGATCCATTCAAAACATAGTGATAAAGTGACCATTAAGTGCAGCTTTTATCACAACCTTCCAATGTCCCAAGATCATTTTACACAAAGACTGGTTCAACAGCTTAATATACAAATGTACATACTTCAATGTGGGAGAGACACTATAAAGGTCACCGGTTAGAATCTCAGTATAACTGAGGGATTTAGTGCTTGCATATTCTCCACACGTCAAGTTGGCATGGGTTCTTTGGAATTCTACCAAAGTCCAAAAACATGAGTAAAGTTTGGTCAATTGACTCATTGACTCATCTTCTACCGCTTTATCCTCCACATGAGGGTCGCAGGGGGCGCTGGTGCCAATCTCAGCTTGACTTAGGTGGAAATGCGGGGTAGAGTATGAATGTTTGTCTCTGTTGGTCCAGAGATGGACTGGCAACCTATCGATTGGATAGGTCAACTATTCGTCCAATGCCAGCTGGGATCAGCTTCAATGGGTGATGAAGGGGTGATAAATGGACGGATGGATGGATGAAACACTTAATAACAACTGCAAAAATAATCCTCCATGAAAAAATCCCCCAAAAAACTTTATTTACATACATGAGATGGTAAAACCTGAAGCAGAGCGACATATTTGTAAATCAACAATTCAACGGGAGCATTGTGCCTGAGTAAGAGATGATTAAATGAACTATTCCATAAAGGGCTTCAGCAACAACAGTAATCATCAAAAACCAGGAGGGTAAAACCCTTTCAAATCCAAACATCACAATATGTTCATCCCAATGAAGTTCTCCGCACTGAAGATTTGGCTGTTGCTATTGTCTCTACTGTCAATTCCAGGCTTTTTGTGGCGCCGCCATGAGGATGTTTGGACCCTCTTTGTCTCTTTCTCCCTGACATTATGAATATACCACATTTGCATATGGGTCTGTTGCACAAGTTTAAAAATGTATCTGTGCGTCTTTCACCTCTCACTGTCTCAGGCCCCTATCAACGCATCGACAGTTATCAGTTCCCTTTTCCATTCGCTCGTGTTTTTGAGACCAGTTATGAAAATGAGAGCGCCTTGGGTGGATGAGAATGACGGTAACGAGATCCGCTATTTGCCTGTAGTATGCAAACACGACAGCAAAAGCATGACAAAAGGCATGACGTCAACGTCTCTACAGCTGAATTTAAATCAGGGATTATTTATCACACGTTTCATGTTTACGTTTGGAACTACTGTGACCAGGCTACGTCCAAGTAAACACTGGGGTAAAGTGTTTAGTCTGAGGTGGCAAGACTTATACATTTTGGCAGACTAAATTAGAAAGTAGCTAAATTGTTGACAGGCCAGAAGGACATTAGGTAATTCAACAATAAGTTTTATTTGGACTTAAATCCATGTGTGTGTGTGTGTGTACTTGCATATTTTGTTACTTCTCTAGGACCTTTTCTGCCATAAACACTGACCTTGTCAGGACTAGTAGTCCTCATGGATACTAAAACCTGCTCCTGGCAGAGCTTCATTTTTGAGAAACTGATTAAGTTTAGGGCTATGATTTGAATAGTTACAATAGTTATGATAGGAGGTCAGGGTCAGTTAAGAGTCATACAGTCTAGTTATGTGTTGTGTGTGTGTGTGTGTATATATATATATGTATACACACGCACAAGACATAAAGGTCGTATTGCAGATGCAGCTGGTTCAACTCTTTTCACCCACATTTACCCCGCTTGTGTGCTACAGACCTCACCACCATCTTACGCGTCAGGAAGGTTTGTCGTACATAAATTTTAATGCGTGTGTTTAACTGGCTGTGTGTATGTGGACGTCCAGCGTCTCTTCCACCATTGTTGTGGTACACCCTGACCTCGATGCTGATGTGTGTGTGTGTGTGTGTGTTTTTCTGTACTTTTGCATTCGCGCCTGTGTTTTTTCAGTCATCCTGTGGTCAGTTGTGACCTCACCACTAAGATTTCCCTCGCATGCCTCAGAGACCTGTGGGTGTGCGAGTGTGTATTTTCTCTGATGACGTTGAGACCCCGTGTTTCTACATCAGCAGCGCTGTGACATTCTGCTCACGCCTCTGTGAGCCGCTACAGAAAAGACAAATGGAAAAGCAGATTTATTTTGAGGATGTTTGATGTCAGAGGGTTTTGTATCAGCATCATGTGCTCACATCATAGCGTAGGAGTGCGGCTGGTATCTGTTACATATTTTGACCTCTATGATCTCAATTCCGTGGGCTGTATTTTATTGCATTTTATCGTGCAGGTTTCCCCTTTTGGCGGAGACCTTAATGAAAGTTTCTTGAACCTCTTGCATGGCACGTAATATTTTTGGATACACAGTTGAATCCAGGTCATAGAGAGCAATCAACAAGGACATGTTACATATTCAATTCAATACAATTTTATTTCACAACATACGTTATCTCACGGCTGTTGAGATAGATAAACAGAGAACCAGACTCAAACATGTGGACATCTGCCCCGACCGGTTGGGGTGAAAGGAAAAATGGGGGACTGTGGAGAGTTGGGGGAGAGACAGACGAGAGAGACCACGAGCAGATATCCAACAGTTGTGTCAAGTTAACAGTTGTGCATGAACTTATGTCAGTAATTATATTCTTGGCAGTTTCAAGTGACTCCATTTTCCAGCTTCTCTGGTAATGAGCCAATCCCTGGAAAAAGTCACTCCACTGACCTTTTAATCTCATCTCATTGTCAAAATAACTAAGTTTAAGCTGTATTCAGTTCTTTAAGATGTAAAGAAGTGAATGTTATCCATACAGATTATTTAGCGTACTGTACGTCCGGCTTATGTGTTGGCTCAAGGCTAATGTGATGGTTCTTTGTGTGAAACATCTTCGCCTATGGCAGTGAAGGACTATGGGACCACGTCCATATGTCTATGTGCGTATCTTATCTTGTATCTTGAATGATTAAAGGAAGGAAAAATATAGAAAGATGAAGATATTTATAAAACATGAATTACCATGTTTTAATAAAATATTATTAAAACCACCTGGAGTCTACGGAAAAACACCTGGAAAAAAACCACACAAATGTATAATTATGATGCCAAATCTCAAGGACCCAGTTCCTCGTAGGGTCTCTCAGCATTGTGGGCCTGCACCGTAGAGGAACTGCGATGGCTCATAACTTAAAGATAGACAATATTCCGGTCTTTGAATACTTGGATCTAAAGTTCTTCTCAGAGACAGAATTTTCCATGTCCCCTCCTTGGTGGCAGTTCAAAGAAGCAGAACCAATCTCATTAAATGACTTTGGCTGGTCCGAGTAAACAACTGCCACTCACGGTATTTACATGCTGTCAAAACATTTATGCTGGGAAAGGCTTCTTTAGTCACACTTGCTAAAGAAACTTTGACACACTGCGTGTAATACAGGGGTTGTCACATAAAACCCACATATTTGCACAGTAGAATTTACATATGGAAATAGTTATGTTGGATTTTCAGTTGACTAAAATATCACTCTCACTGTGACATGCTGTTTTTTTTTTTTTTAATTTTCATACAGGACAATCCTTAATTCTTGTATATCTTAATAAGAATGCCACGTGACAGGGCAGATTATACGTGTTCCTCTAAGATGTAGTGATTTTATTACATTTGTAATGAATTCATAAAAAGTGATTTGATGAAAGAGTAAAGCCTCTATTTCTGGCGATCAGCCGGTGCTACTTTTGTCTCATTTGAGGTTCTTTTTTTTTCTTTTTTCTTTTTGGCGTAATCATCTCCAGGATGAAACAATTTATTTTTAGGAGTGAGAAGAGAGGGAGGCAGACAGAGCGAGGTGGGTGGGCACGTTTTCTCTCTCTCACACACACACACACGCTCTCTCTCTCTCTCTCTCTCTCCCTCTCCCTCTCAGTATGTGTGTGCACTGTATAAGTACAGATCTGTCACCCCGCTGTTCACTTTTACGCAGGGGAGATAGCGAGATCCAATCCGGCCATGAAACTGATAGTGGTGAGTAAACGCGGGCGTCTGCGGCTCCTCTTCTCTTCACCAGTGATATTTTCATTCAGGGATTCTCTCAAGCAGGTCGTTTCTGTCGCGAGGCATTGATTCTTACTGAGTTACAGTGTTTGTTATTGGGCTTGTTGTCCCTGAACAGCTTATTTAACACGGATTTCATTGGAGTTACAGTGTCAGTCATCATCAGTCTGCAGCAGTGTGTGTGTGTGTGTGTGTCAGCGGCAGCATCAGGGTCAGTTCTTAAGGAAAATAAAGTGTCGCTTTAAGTGCATATGGGTCGTTATGACGGTTAAAGTAGCAGTTTTACACATGGCTTGTTTGGATAAGAGACAAAAACTACACGCACTTTTTTAGCTACACTATTTGTGTAGTCAATTTGCATAGCATTTCCATGCCTACTTGCAGGTAGGCATTCCTCTGAAACAGGTGATTATTATTGTTTTATTATTATTATAATTTTGTTATGTAATATTTGCTGCTCCCAGCTAAATGCCCAGTCAATGGCACATGATGTTTGCAGAGGATGCATTGGGAGCGCAACATGATAGTGCGCTTCCATTCAGCAGCCCTGGACATGATTCAGCTTTAATTAATGATTTGTCTCGCCGTTAAGTGAGTTAATGCCGCAGGGTGTTCACGGTGCAAATTGCAGCATGCCATTGTTTACTCTGTTTCAAATGTCAATTCAGTCTTTGGAAAAGGACTTGATCTGTGTTTATATAGCCTGCTTGTGTTTGTTTTGAGGATGAATGGATGGAGCTCTGCTCTGGGCCTTTTTTTTAATAACACACACTATCTGCAAAATTAGACCACAAAAAAAAAAAATAGATTAAAATCAATGAATCAAAGTTTACTTTGGGTCGCATGTCATGGCTTACACTAGTGTGTGTTTGTTTGAAATGGATGAAACTTTACACTCCCAGAATAATGTCGTATTGGTGTGTTATTGTAGGTCTGACTTCACAATGCTTCTCCAGGGTAATTATTTCCTTTGGTGCTTTGCTGTATGGCGTGTGTTGCATATGCTCACATACAGACACGAGACTGTTTGGGCATTCAATGTGTTGGTGAAACATAAATGAATGCTACGTATACGTGTGTATATTCCCTCTACCTTGCTATAACCAAACATTCTGTTGCCACACTTGTGTTCTGACGTCATGTTCCAGCGCTCAACCTTTTTCATTTAGACAGTCGTGCCAGACAAGAATGCCTTCAGCCAACTAATGAGTCAGGTAACCAACCACTCAGTCAGTCGAGACTGTCAACATCGAGACAATAATTCAGTCTGCATCCCTCTGGATCCCTGTGTGCCTGTTTTTCTGCTTGTCAGACTCGCAGTCGCTCAGTCCTCCTGTAAGGAATTCTCTGTTAAAGGGACACTCAGTTTTTCTGTGTCCAGACAGTTTGTTTTGGCTCAGTAGTCCAGTGGAGAATGCACCTCATACACCTGTGTGCTTTTCCTGTTTCCGTGCATGATCCTCATGTGGTTGCTGTCCTTTTTTTTTTCTTTTTCCCCCAGGACGATGGCCGTGGAATAGACATGGTAGTTGTTAATAATACCTATCATTGCCTGTACTTTTGTGTTTCAGTTGACACGTGTTTAACTTCTCTTTTTGTTTCGCCAGCCAAACAAATCCTGCATGTTCCACCCACTAATCTTCATGTAGCCAGACAAACACACACACACACACACACACGTATTTTGTATTATCTATCATCTCTTTATCCACACGCTTCCACTCCTACTCCTACTGTTGTAGCCGTTGACATCAGTCACTTACTTCCCTAAATCCAGCACCAGGTTCACACGCAGACAAGGTGAGGCTGCAAAGAGGTCACCATGCAGACCTCATGATGAGGACTGGAGAAAGGGGGGGGGGGCTGGAGAAAGGGGGCTGGGAGATGCACAGATGGTGTGTTAAGGTGCAGGATCAACATGTTCTATACAAACAAGTACAAACGTTTATTGAGAGAGCTCTGGAAGTTGCTCCCGCTCGCCTTACTTCCTCTTTTCTATCAACTGTACTGATAGCAGAAGTGTGAGTGGGCGTGTGTGTGGCTTAGTTGTGGTGAACTCATTGGTCTGGTGTTTCCATGTGTGTGTGTGTGTGTGAGGATAGGGCTGTGGGATTAATAGACACAAAGAGCAGCAAGACAAGAGACAACATACAGCTGTTGTATTAATGCTGTGGTCGCACACACACACACGGCCTCTCATAGTTTCGTTATCACACTATTGTATGAGGGATATTAAAAGCACTGTGATGGAGGAGATGGAAATGTCTCTTCATCAGTGAGACACACAGTATATCAAAGGGGGGGGGTTGATTTAGTTGGCTTGAGGCACAATATACATCTGAGGAGTTTGGGGTAAAAAAAAAAGGCAAAGGCCAAAAGTTCTACTACAGAAATGATTCATTTTTGGAAATGTTTTCTTATTTTCTTATTATGTTTAAAACAATTTCCATAGCCTGCCTAAGTTTCACGCTATGCCAGCTGGAATTGGCACCAACGGCCCCTTGACCCTCATGTGCAAGATAAAACGGTTTACGATGAATGAATGAAAAGACCACATTGTGTATTTACAAGCATTTTTGAACATTTGATTTGTAATATTCAGTATGTGAATTCTGTAGTGTCAGACTATTATTTAGTAGAACATTTACTGGTTGTACTCACGACACAAGTTGATTTGTTTCTCTATTTATTTCACGTCTACTGAATCACTGAACATGAGAAAACTTTCTTCTTCTTTGATAACTAATTGATTATTCATTTGGTTTATTATAAGTGTACTGAAATTTAGTTTATTCTACTTTTGGCTTCTCCCTTTTGGGGTCGCCACAGTGGATCATCTGCCTCCTTCGTGCTTTCTCCACGTGTCCTTAAATTTACTTTAATCTCTTATAAAAGACAGACAAGATCACAAATAAGCAGTTGAATCCTGAGTCAACCGTTCTCGTTTGCACTAATGGTTTATCTATTATTAGTCTCTATCTATAATCTATAATCTAATCTATAATTACACACACACACACACATCTATAATTAAGTAAGTAAACAGAAGTAATTTAATTTGTGCAGATTCACGTCAGTTTTGCAATTTACTGACTTTTAGATTATTGCGCAAATATGTTGACATATTATTTCTTGAACAATTTTTAAGAAAAAAGTTTATACATGAATATTTTGAGCAGCAAATTCATCATCAGAATATAACATGGATGTGGCATAATGGGATGGGCGTGTGGAGGGAACACAGACATACACACACACACACACACACATACACACACACTGCCAAAGTTGGAATCCCCCCACAGACCACCTGCGCTCTACAGTTAACTGAAGCCATGTGCCTGGTGGATAAGTTGGTTCAGTGTGGTTAGGTCCCTTTTTGTCATGTCTCTTCTCCTCATGTCATGTTGACCTCAGGCCAGCAAAACTCTTCTATTTCTTTCTTTAATTTCAGGGTGCATCCATTGCAACCCTGAACCCTAACTTTATCTGTTGGATGGTAGTTAAATACTATCCGGATCATTTATTCCGGATAATTCCACTGCTACTGAATTACATCGAGTTGTGCTCTTTTTGACTTTTGCCCTTCCTAAACATTTGGTAAACAAATTCAATGTAATACATAAAATAAATCACAACGTACTTGACAAAGATAAAGAAAAATTCTATTATTAATCACTGCTCCACATGGCCATTGTTATTTTTCTGCACAGCTTCTGTACTGTCAGTGCAAAGCTTCAAGTATATAATGCCTTTTAGTTCCTGTACATATTGGATAATTGATTCAAGAGACGCTGTTTTCTTTACAGCCACAAACATAAAGTAGATTTTAAGACTACTTCTCTCAGTTGTGTGAGCGCAAGTCGGTTCTGCCACAGCCTCTGTCGTGCAGCCTTTCAAATGCACTTGAGTCCATGTCTACAAAACTAAGTCATTAAAGATTACTGCATTTATTTTGACAACTGACACCACCTATAAAAACAAAAATCCTCCTCCTAAGTCCTATAAACCTTGTCTAACCAAACAACTGGTATTATTGTAGAAATGATCACAATTAAAACCATGTGTTGCTGCACAAAGTGTATTTATATTTGAACGGGGAGCATCTCACTGCCAGTAAACATCTGACTGGATGTCTCACTGTGTCTCACTTGTATGTTGCATGTTGTGGCAAGTGTGGTCCATCTCCGCAGTCATGCGTGGCCTTGTGTAGCACGCCGCGCTCTGGAATATCTGGAATACACACGTGCTGTTGTTTGTGCTGTTGAGGAGGATTAACATGTGTTAAATAACAGACATTTCCTCTACACAAACACGCAATTTGCGTCTCAGTTTGGTTCAAATGGGATTTACTGGCATAAGCAAACTGTGTCAGATGAAGATGATTTGGCTAGTGATTTTATTTTTACCGTTATTTATCTGGGAAAGGGCAACTCCAGTTTTTCTTTGCAGTCACAGTCATTTACATGGCAGGTGCGGTGCCTTGCTCAAGGATATCTTCAAAGCGGTGGCTTAGGGAAAGTAAGACTCATTACCTTCCATCCATGCTTTTCTTGTCAACTAGTGGTGCTGCATTCAGGAAATGACTCTCACGAGCTTCGCTCTGATGATGCTAACATTATAATTATGGCTGTCAGTGGCCTCTATCTGCCGTGTAATTTGGGTTTCCAGCGGTCGTCCCTGATGTCGTCAGATGGCAGCTTCTAAGGCGACAACGAGGGTGAAAAGTTCAACATCTCCTCCAGTCGCAGGAGATTTTCCCAATAAGTTAAAAAGTTGACAGTTTTTATCATCTTCTGTAGAAACGTGTGGTTGTGCCTGTAGTTTGACATGACCAGATAATAAATAAATCAAACATTTATATGGAAGAAAAATGTGTGTAAATGTCACATAATTGTGGATTTAAAGTCTAGCTTGTCCTGATGCAAATCCGACATCTGCCAAAAACTTGATTGTTTTGGTTAAAAATGTATTGATTCTCACTAGAATGGACACGAATATCTCTAATTACAAGCTTAGTGATGACTTTTGTTTTATTTTAGCACAACGGTACATTTAACATTGCATGGACAGGTGTAATTGTGCATGAAACCATTAAAGTCCCAGAATAACAAATAGTAAATGTTGTGCACTGGAGTCATAATGTCTGAAAGTGGGGTGACAAACCGTTGAAACATTATGTGTGTTTAATTGTTTGGAAGATATTTCTCAGATATTTCAAACTATTGCGTTTTACTTACTTGTTCCCCTCAAAAGTTTCTGAGCAAAGCGTGGTGCTGTGTGAAGGAAACCCCAACCACTTCCACTTGTCCTCAGGCTCAATGGCTCTGAAAAGAGGAGGATTCACTTTTTGCCAATAAATGCATCCTGACTCAAATGAACCGAGCCCAGATTCTAAGAAAAACCCCACAAAAAAAACAAACATGTGACCATGTGTCACTTCATCCACATTTTACTCCATCCTCCAAATGTTCCTGAAATGATTGGATGTGGTCTCACGGCTTAATAGTGTGTACATACACTTCTTCATTTGAATAGCAAGACTGTGATTATGGGTTTGATGCCCACTGGGGCCACCCATGCTACAAACAAACATATGCAGTCAATGTACTGCAAAGCAAGTCGCTGTAGATGAAAGCCACCAAATGTTGTGCTCAGAGGCCGATAGGTTTTGCCGGGAAAAGAGCTGCGCTCGCGAGGCTATTTAAAGCTTAGGTTTCTGTCGTGGCGTGTAAAAGCCATTCATCTATTTTTGGTATCTTTTCGAATGACATCTGTTGAAAAATGAAATATAAATAGAACAATTCAAAGTGAATGTGTTCTATTTGCGCAGTGTGTGCAGTGTTGTCATGTGACGTAACATTACATAGCTGTACATGACTTTATATTATTTATACGTCTAGCAACCTTTACTCCTTTTTCTTTACTTTTTACAACTTTATACCAGACTTTGTGTCTGTGTGTGTGTTCATTTCAGGCTGAGAATTCTTGATACCTGGTCAAAATAATACATTATTATTGCAGCAGGAAGACATGTAGGCTCAGATCGCATCACTCTCAGCAGAATATATTATATGGGATATAAGAAATGATAAATACATATTTAAACTCCCTATTGGACCCCTCAGATGGCTGCTGGGTGGTGCTGGGTACTGGAAGGAGGTGGCACATGGAATGACAGGCAGAGAGAGATACTATACTATACTAATATACTATTTCTAATATACACATCTGTCATACCCATACAGCCATCAGGAGCAATTTGGGTGCCTTGCCCAGGGTGACATCGTCCTTCAGACTAGTGGAGCTGGGAGTCAAAAGCACAACCCTCTGGTGAAAGATAACCCACTCTATCTACTCAGTGGTACTGCATGCAAACTGAATTTGTTGTACTACACACAGCCAGGCGCATACTGTGTGAGGAAGAGTTTTGTGACTCCAAGTTCTGTACTTTAATGGAAATGGGATGAGGACGCATACATGTACACACAAACAGGAAGGAGATCAATGGAGTGTAAAGCTGTAGAACAGCGTGGGGTAATAGTGTTTTGTATTGTGGTGGTGAACGGAGGGAAGCCCAGTAACCTCCTACAGTTCAGGAGCGTAGACCACAGAGAGCGCGGGCCAGCACTGACGGAGGCGATGACTGGATGTCGAGAATGGCATACAAACACAGTCATCTGTGTATACATACAGTCCGGTGTTCACATGCATGAATGTTTTGTACATTCAACACAAGGTCAGCCTATTGTCAGTTTGTCCAAGCAGTCCATGGAGCCACTGGCTGAGGACTGTCAGGATGGAAGGAGCCTGGTGTGTGACATCTGTTCTGCATGTGTCCTCGCCCAGCTGCATGGCTGCATGTCAGCCTCGCTCACCACCTGATATCTTGAAATGTTACATTTGGCCAAACATTTGGGTTCTTGCTAAGCCGATGATACATGGGACTATTTTGGAGGAAATTGCCAAACGGTCCAAAATGTCCATATGGATTGGTTGTTTTTAGGCAGGAAACAGATAGGGGTGTGGTATGTTCTTGATCTGGGGCATTATTAAAATGCTTTACACCACCTTTGAATTGTGTCAGCTACAATGCAGTCTATAGCGCAGAGCTGCTGACATGTGTAGGAGATCATTGGTCAGAAGTCAGAGAAGAACAGGCTGCACAATGCATGTCTATAATCCTGTGTCATACACTTCTGATTTTCTGATGTACAACTGCAGCATCTGAATTAATTTAAAGTTTTCAGAAGTGCATGAAACTACTTTTGAACCTTTCTTTGACATAAAAGTATGCTCACAGTGGATTGGTGGTGATGTAAGGTCATATAAACAGCTGATGTTGTCTGTAGCAACATTAAACATGCACTGTTATTATTGTTTGAAAACTTGCCTCTGAGGAATTCATTCTTGTCCATGAACCTGCTGCCCTCTCTGCTGATTTCCTGAACTGCACTCAGAAAAAATAAAACATTTTAGCATGATGTTTTCCACCAGGAGCTGCAACGTCGCACGTCTGAACTTTCATTCAATTCTTATTTAGAGGAAGTTTGAGTTACCATGTGTTTGTGACATACACAACTGCTGTTGACTCATGTGCTTCTCTCTCTTCCAGCTCTTCACAGCTTCTCTTTCGTGGGCCTTCCAGCATCAGGCCGCACCTCCAAAGTACCAACACCGCGACCCTGTGACATCTGACTTCCTCCTGTGTGACCAGTGTCCTCCTGGCACAGCTTTGAAACGACACTGCACCGCTGACATAGCCACAGAGTGCCAGCCCTGTCCTGAGAGGCATTTTGCTGAGAACTGGCACTGGGGGGACTCATGCCAGTACTGCACCTCGGTATGTGTGAGATCAATATCATATTACATTACATCTATCCATCTTCCACCACTTTAGTCTCCACATGAGGGTTGCAGTGTGTGCTGGTGCTAATCCCAGCTGACATAGAGCGAAAGGTGGGGCACACTTTGGACAGGACGCTCGTCCATCACAGGGCCACATATAAAGACAACCATCCACTCTCACACTCACACCTACAGTAACACACCTGGATAATTCATCAGAGCTTAAGGTAACATGTATGGCTGCCAGTGGCCTCTATCATGTAGATGAAATACTGGCTTCACTGAACACAAAGGTGCAGCCAGTGTTTTCTCAAAATAAATTGTTTACATTTTAGTTTGGTTTTTGGTCTGTTGCACCACCCACCACCAACCGCCCAACATGTAGTACTTCAATACACAGGATGCCAGCTGAGGGACCACAGAAATACTAAACAATACCAAACACGAAAAGCCTCACTACCCCTCTCAAACAGGTCTCAACCTGAGAAGAATAAGAAAAAGTCTTCTCTCTCATATACTTTGTCAGTGGTTATTTAACAAATGCATTGTTTTAATCCATTTGTTTATACTGGTGGCTTTGTTGTCTCCTCTCATCACGTGATATTTTCTTTGTTACTGCATCTCTGCTGCTCCTGCACACACTTTCTCTGCCCGATGCTGATATTCTAAAATCAATCAAATATGTTCAAAATTAAAACAATAGAACAGATGGTGTATGTGTTTGAGCATCAACACAGTGTAAAGGTTGCTGTTGTACATATTTTACATCTATCACCTTTAATACATCCAAAACATCTCATTTTCAGTTGTGTCCTTGTGTCTTATGACACCCGCTTTCTTATATTTGAGTGAAACATGGAAGATATGGCCTTGCTGCACATCAGAAAAGAAATGCAATATATCCTTTATTCTACAGCTTGTCCTTTATGCTGCTGCTCCTCTGTGGTTCTTCTGTTCTATTTCCCTCAGAGGCTGTTTATTTACATTGTACAGCATCTTTTTCTTTTTCTTTTCTTTTCTTTTTTTGACCAGTGTTTCCACTTTAGTTGTTGTTACTAAAAGTAAAGTCTAATTGTCATTGTGGGAAAGTGATCTTCCCACAGAGTACATGTGATTTCCTCTTTGTCACTGGTTAAATTACGCAATATATGGTCAGCTCTATGTTGTATAATGTTATGTCCTCCTTGAGGATTTTATTATTGACCTATTCTGATACCCGAGTATGCTATCAACATTCTTTAGTCATCTTAATGGTGACAGCTTTTGAAGAAGCACCAAAAAAAAAACTCTTTCCCTCTTACAAAACCTTTTTAATATTTCCACAACAATATCTCGTCTTTGTTCTTGTGTAAATGCAGCAGCAGCCCTCAGTGGCAGTAGTTGTGCAGTGTGTAACAGTGCCCCCTTTGTGTCTCTTGTGTTCAGGTGTGCAAGGAGAAGCAGTTGGTGAGGCAGCATTGCAACAGCACACATGACCAACTGTGTGAATGTGCTCCAGGATTCCACCTAGTGGTGGAATTCTGCATCGCACACAGTGCCTGTCCACTTGGCTCTGGAGTGACAGCTTTAGGTAAGAGCCAGATTACCATCAAACCAGTCATGAGGTGCACTTATTCTGGTGGATTGGCTTAATTTGACATTTTTCAATGTAAATATAAGACATTTGTGGGTTCTCTGCTGATGCAGACAGCATACTGCATTGATTACTAAGTAAACATTAATAACAGAAATTACTTAAAATGGAGGAAACACTGGTGAAGTTCAGTGGATGGAAGTCTTTCCACCTTTTAAATGTGAGAAAATACCACATAAATTACAATACACCATATTGAAAGTGTGGGAACCGAAATGTGGGTATTTTATCTATCCTTGCATTTTATCAGCCACGTCACCCTTCTACAGTCTCACATCATTTAAATTTCAAACATGTTGTAATGCTGGTACGTCAGCAAGTAACTAGTGCCGAGACTGAGACACATCATTTCCAGATTACACCTTCACATGATGCCCTCTTGTCTCTTTCAGAGATCTGTTTCACTGGCTCTTTTTCAACTCTGACTCATTTTCGGATACGCAGAAACAAACCCTATCTGCCTGTCTTCCTGCCTTTTAATTCACCTTTTTCACCAGGCAGAGACGCAGAGATGTGAGACGTAGGTGGAGAAGGTGAAGTAGCTTATGGTCTGTAGCCAGGAGGCCGTTCAATTAGTCTGTTTATTATTATTTTCCTCTGTTTCCTCG
This sequence comes from Solea senegalensis, assembly GCF_019176455.1. NCBI lineage: Eukaryota > Metazoa > Chordata > Actinopteri > Pleuronectiformes > Soleidae > Solea > Solea senegalensis. The sequence continues at coordinate 14,635,383 of NC_058029.1, forward strand.
TCTTCCTCTTCCCATCACCATCCTTCATTTAGTGAAGACATTGTGTGCATATACACTAGAAGGAGAAGAAATGATGGCGAGACTTTGTGGGTTCATGTGAAAGGCGTTTTTTTTGTTTGCTTGCTTTGTTTTGTTTGTATTCAACAGCCTTCTTTGCATGCAAGGGGCAGCATTGCTTAAAGCATCGTCGTGTGACATACTTTCTACTCCACATTCTGTAGACGTCATACATTATTTGAATGTGGAAGTGCCCGACTTCCCGTTCACGTGTAGCACTGCAGGTATCTCTTTCCACCACGTACTGTATTTGTGAACGGAGAGAGTCTGCTTTCTTGACAATGTTGTGCAAACACTCGATAACAGGTCGAAATAACAGGTCAGTTCCCCATTCGTGTGGGAGGACATCACAACGATAGAGGAGGATATTTTTCATCATATTGCACTGTCGCTCGGTGTGGACGGCTGAATGAAAAAATTAAATGGCATCATGAATTAATAAAAGACGACAATACAATCCAGTTTTAATGACACAACTGTCAACGGTTACCTTAGACACCAGCTCACACCATCGACAACACTTAATCATCATTAGATGTTTTACCGGCTTCTCATAGCGTAGCCACTTCTCAGGATACCTGGTTTGTTTATTTTCAACTCAATGAACAGACATAGGGACGCTGTGGTGGCTTTTTCATATTTAAGGCTTTTAGCCACAACGCGTTTCCTTATTCCTCTGAGGGAAATAAAAGTTTGTATGACGTTTTGCATCCACATCCCCGTCTCATTTTCGGTTTATGATCAAAACGTTCCCTTTCCTTTAAAGCCTTTCTCTTAACCCTACTGCTGTTATAACAACCCCTGACTGCACACGAGATATCCATTTTACAGAGGCGATAATATCCGTCAGGGTTGTTGCTATACTATACTTTGCTGTAGTTTATTGTGCAGGTTGAATGCCTCATATACTACCTTATATACTACTACTATAAGTATACTGACCAGGAATGCCAGATGTCTACAAAAGACAGAAACATAGATGTGTTTCAGTTTGGACATTTCCAATTATAAAATATGATGTAACCCATTAATTCACAATAATATGTGGTCAGACCTGCGTGAGTTCTGACTGATAAAGTAAAAGAAAAATGGGCTCTACAAAGATGTGTAATAGGTGTTGGCTTTAAGTTGTTAATTCTGTTTAAAGAGATGACTACCTGAGATTTCTGCAAAGGGCTGTGTCACTTGTTCTTCGGAAATCATTACGCGTATTTTATGATTTAAATAAAGAGGAAACTTGAGAGACATAGATCATCAATTTGTCTCAGTAAATGTCACAACCTTTTCCCTGCATTTGTGAAGCTGTGCTTCCTCTTACCCGGGTGTTATAACAATGAGAGAGACGCTCCCGTCAGCACTCAGTTATTATAATAAACCTTTGATGCACCCTCACAATACAGCAGCACATCCCATATGAGCTAATTATTAAACCAGGCCCCACAGAGGATGATGTTAACATGGTGCGTCCGTGATCTAATATTCCATGCAAATTCTCTCCTTGGTGCGTCATGACATTGTGGGCAACGCAGAGACAGACTGATGCTGAACTTAAACATCCCAGTGAACAGAATCCGATATGTCTGCTGGAACCGCAGCACAAACCGGCTCCGACTGAATCCAGCCGCTGCACAGATGAAATAACATTTTCCGTGGATGCTGGTTATCATTGGACCCCTGTAGCGGTGACACTGGTCAAAGATGACACAGTGTTTTCCACTACGTTCAAGGATCCACAATCTCACTGAAAGCCTTGTGAATTGCAGGGGATTCCCCTTTTTGAAATTGTTGGATTTATTATGTAATCCTTGAATTGTGGTTTAAACCTTGAAACCACAGGATGTTACAAAACCCTTGGTTGTACAGTCTTCCAGCAACACATGCGTTGAATGACTGCATTCCTTTATCTCGTGATGTGGTTGTTCTAAGGTTAGATTCTTGATATTGCTAAATTCAAGTTGTTTTTTTAATGATTGACTGCATTACTTTTTTGGGTCAAAAGTGTTGTAACATAGTGAAGAATACATTCTTATATTCTCCAAATATGTATGCCATGTAATTTCATTGAATAGATTAATATTTATTGAACAGGGCCAGCAGGAATGAGGTTGGAAAGGGAGACAATGCACAGATGGTGGAAAAAAACTATCCTCAAACTAAAGAAAACACTCACAAACATCCACCAGTGTTACTCAGTTTACCAATACAAGGAAGGAATCAGTGGATCACTACAAAATTCTCATCATTTCTTCCTTGGGCCATAACTTACACCCCAAGAACATTTCATCCAAATGTGTTTTTAACTTTTTGAATGATTCTGCTCAAAGTCATACAAATGCAGCTTTTTATTAAATCGATTTTTAAACTACATGGCAAACTGCAGCCAGTTGATTTTGCAGGGGCAGGAAATTCTAAGAAAAAAGAAGAATCAACATGAAACCACTGCATGTGCATCGGTGACACGTTCTCATAGTGTACATCCTCATTGTCGCAGGAAACATTATCAGTAGGTGGTTTCGGGTTGTAAATGCTGACTGTTGAAATGTTTTCAAGAAAGAATGCACTGTGCCGGAGAGCGGGAAACAGTCAAAGGTTAAATCTGATATAGCACATCCTCCCTCAGCGTTTTCACTTCAACACATTAAAAATAAAATGAGGACGTGATTCACGGCAGGTTAATATCGTCATGATTTTGATTATTTTCCTGCCAGTCAGTCTGACAATGTCGTAATAGTAACAGTCATAGTACACATGCAGTGTGGTTTGAAAAGAAGCTAAGAGAAACCAAGAAGGTCCTATGGCCAATGTGAGTCATTCTCAGAATCATACAGTCATCTATCTATCATTCTGACAGGTTGCAAAACAGACGCATGTCATGTTCACACACTGGAAAATGCTGAAATGTCAAAATGATTAAACTTTTGACATTTAACAAAAAAAAAAAAAAAAGAAAAGTGAAAAAAGGCACACTTTATGTCGAAAAGACTTTTTCCATTTGTGTTTTTAATTCACAAAATGAATACACTACCCTGTTTGAATCTCCTCCAGGTACTCCAGTGAGTGACACTGTTTGTGAGCAGTGTCCCCCCGGTCATTTCTCCGCCGGCAGCTCAGCCACGGAGCCGTGTCAGCCCCACAGAAACTGCTCCGACTTTGGCCTGAAGACACTGAGGTGGGGCACGTCCACTTCAGATAGTCTCTGTCAGGAGAGGACAGCAACACTGGAGTGTTCACAGCATCACACATTATGCCACACTGGTGAGAACACACTATACTTCACTACAACAACTCAGTGCTTGTAAGGCTCTGCCTGTAATAGACACTGCATGGAAGGTTTGAGGACAAAAGCAAGCCGGAGTCAGGGTAGCGAGACACACACACACACACACACTCACTCACATATGATAATGATTTTGAGTAGACCTCAATTGTCAACAACTTCAAATCAGTCAGAAGTGAATTAGTTTAGATGTGTGGTCATTTTCATTCTTGGAGGAAGGGGATTTCCTCGGTCAGGTTTGTTGTCCAAATTCCATTCTTTTCCAAATTCTTGCGTGCCTGAAACCCCAAAGCAAGAGAGGAAAGCCAGAGTGGCTCTGAGTGAACGTGGTGTTTATAGCACTACTGTCATAATGACCCAGGATGGATCAATTACCCCTTTAACTGTCATATCCTCAGACTGCAACAACAGAGGAAATTGAGTCAAGCAGAAACGAGAGAACACACAGGCCGCTTTCTTTGTTACTCTGACTTTAACTATGAAAGATGCTGGCAATTACTCTTGGACGAGAAGCCTCAGATATGACACTGAATACTCAGGCTCTGGTCTGAAGAAGCCAGAGTCACTGGAGAACACATGTATAGACGCAGGCACACTCATGCATAGTGCACACCATACTTAGAATAAATCACACAGAGCTGTTATCCCTCGGGGAGGGTGATGCTCTCCTCAAATATTCATTCACAAATTGTCTTCCTGCAGACTACACAACCACAGATAGTTTGTGGCAAATCCTGGAACAGTTTAGCTTGTTTTTTGAGCAAAAATGTAAGATTGAAAGCAGTTGGGATTCCCAAAGTTACTACATGTTTTAGATTAAACACCAGGATGTCAGTGTGAATTAAACACAGCCCTAGTTCCAACATCCAGACACATTCAACTCAATGACGCTGCAGCGCCATCCGTTTCCTGATGTCCTTCATGTTTTCACACTGTCGCATGACAGCTGCAGTTTTGACATCTTCAGCAGAAAAAGGGGGGAAAAGGCAAGAAAAGGCAATACTTTTACCTCAAAATCGTGTCTCAGAAGATCTTGGTTTGTAGAAATGCAGGACACTCGATGATGAAATACTGACATAGGCATGTTTTCTGTGTAACTTCAATAGATCAGCTAAGTTTGCTTAATCAGCCTCATGTCATTCGTGTTTCAGTAGTGTCTTTGGGGAAGTTGTGGTCACATGTCGAGGCAACTTTCCAAATGTCCCATGAATGAGATTCTAAGAAGAATACACTTGAATGGAATTGGTTATTGCATACTGTGCCCCCACTACGCTCTTAACATCCACTAAACGTTCCAACGGGAATAGAACAGTAAAAGCACATGCACCTTCTCATCCATATTCCACACTCAAGATGTAGTATTTGCTCAACAGCAGTGAATGTGGACCATAAGTGACTAATGCAGGATACAATGCTCAATCATTTACTGTGAAGTGACTCATAATTCCTTTTTAAAAAAACTTTCACAGCAGGATGTATTTATCTGTTGACATTACCACTTTAAGTAGCAGGTTATATCAGGCCAAATGTTTATTTGACACAGCTTTAAGCTGACAGTCTCTATGGTTTTGTTACATCTTTATGTGAATGGAATATGAATTGACATGTTACTGGAGCTGCTGTGGTGGAATGGGTTGTCTTCCAAGGAAGGGGTCGGGGGTTTGATGCCCAGCTCCTCCAGTTTACATGCAGACAATGTTTCCCTGCAGCCTCCATGGCAACTGTGCCGGTACTGTGTGAATGAGACAGATGTGTGGTAGAAAAAGAATTTCATATGTATGAATGTGTGGGGAAAAAGAGGATACCAATATGTAGTTTAAAGCACTTTAAGAACTATAAAAGCACTATAAAACACAGACTATTTGTCTCTGTCTTTGACTCCAGATGTGACCCTATGTGAGGAGGCAGTCTTCCAGTCTCTAGCCTCACTGCAACTGTCCTCGATGCCCCTGGAGCGGCTGTTAGAGAGTCTTCCCGGGCGAAGGGTGGACCGTAAGAGCCTGGAGAGGCTGAAGAAAGCCTGCTCTCCTCAGCAGCAGGTCCTCCATCTTCTGCGACTGTGGAGGGAGCAGAACAAGGACCAGGACAAGCTGCACGGCATCATACAAGGTGCAAACTATGTCAAGGCATGTTAGTTTTACCCTAGTTCTTATTTAAGTCTTGAAGTTGTGAATTTATGCTTTGTGCCTTGTCTCTCTAGGTGTGAACCACTGTGAGAGAAAGGTGTCCCGCTGCCACGGCCTGAAGAACCTCACGCTGGATGACCTCCTGAAGGTCACCAACAGCCTTCCAGGGGTGAAAGTTAAGCTGGAAGATGTTCAGGCCGTGGTCTCCGCGTGTCTGCCCAGGCAGTACATCCTGCAGCTTCTTCACCTATGGAAAACTGCAAACTACAACCTGGACCTAGCCAAAGGTTTGTCTCACAGTCTGAAAGTGCTGCGCAGCCAGGGCGCACCGCGCCATCTGCTCAGAGGCCTGAAGAAGATCAGCCGCATCATAGGGACCACGTCAGCGCACAAGTTGTATGAGAAGATGTTTGTCAGCATGCTTCAGGATGAGTTGTGTTTTAAGGCTCATAAGCCATTCAATGAATAGGGGGGAAAAGATGGTACAAACTGGAATATTCACTCTCTGAAGCATAAACAGACACTAACGCATTGTCAAATGGTGAACACACAAAACACAGACACACAGTGGATCAGGTCATAATGGAATATGGGTCACAAATTATATCAAGCTGTGCTCATAGTGCCTAGATGTATTCTGCCAGAAAGGAAATGAGGTCAAATATTCCTGTCACTGATTTTTTATCAAAATTCCAAAACAAGGTGGCTAAGATTATATGAGGTAATGGGTGATGCCAGGAATTTGAGTGTTCAGTATCTGTCTGCAGTCATGAATAAAGAAGAAAAATATACTATACTGTATACTCCAGGCAGACCTAATCAAAACGAAATGTTTTCTAGAAACCTTTTTGAGAGTCTGTGAAAACAGAGAAACTATTTAAGATGTAAATACACTATTTTATGTGAAATGGGCTGGCAGTTGTGTTTCGATTATTGTTGCTTTCTCGCTGTTTGAGAAGAAGGATTTGGTTTCATAATGAAATATATGTATTTTCTACAGTTTCCCTTTGTTTGTTGGTTTGTTCAGGACTGCTGACAAGTAAAGCTCATCTGAATTGTTTTGTCTTTTTTGAACTGTCAGCTTAATGAATGTACAAAGGAGTGCAATTGTTTTCTATTTAATAATAATTTAGCTTCTGAACATGTAAAGGCTTCTTTTTTCTTTTTTTTTTTTTTACTTCATCAAAAATACTGGATTCCAAATGCTGCAAGTTCATGGAGTGATATTTTTTTATATTTTGTTTTATCACTTTATAATATTAAATGTATGGTCTTTGTTGTACATACTGTATGTGTGACTGCTTCTCTTTAAGTTTGTGTAAGTTGTGAACACTAACGTCGGATGATCTGATTAAAATCAGTTTGTAAAAAAAATGTTTTGTCTTCATAAAAAGGCTCCAAAACTTATTCAAAAAAATGATTCTCTTCTTTAACATTGTGTCATTTTCTTTAACTCAATAGACTGAATTTAGTTATTTGGACTCTGGCACAACCGCCAATTTGATTACATTCAAATTTAAAATTGAATTCAAAAACTTATTTTCAATGCATTTGATGGCTCCAAGGGCAGTCATTAAAACATGGATTAGAACAGTGACTAGAATAACAATGTAAACAAGAAATTAACAAATTCAAGTGGAAGTGTGTAACATGTATGAATGTATATAAAAACAAATAAGTAATATATATATATATATATATATATATATAAATATGTACATACATGCAAACACGTGTGCAGGACTTTACATTAACTTCCTTTCATTTGGAAAGTCTAAATTATTTTTCCCTAACCTTAACTATAACCATTTAATGACTAAACCTAACCTTAATCTAACCACAATTCAAGTCTTAACAGAAAGGAGGTCCTGCCTCATTAGAACCAGGTTTTGGAGGACATGAGGACTACTGGTTCCTTGAAAAAAAAAAGGGAACAAATACAAATAAAATCAGGTTATGATGTAAACGGTAAATGCTGAGCCACTTTACCTCACACTGGTGCAACTCTGCCAACACGTCAATGTGTATTTCCTTCAAACTAAACCTCAAACTGCAGTTTATTCATCAAAAGACTGACTAAAAGTTCTGTTGAGACAAAAAATGTAACTATGTCTGGTAAAATCAGGAGCTGCTCATCACGGTTCAAACACTCCCTACAGTGAAGCACTGTGGTGCCAATTGCATTAAAGAGAGGTGACTTGAAAGCAGCAGGGACAGCAAGACTGTTCAGGACTGAGGGATGAAATAAAGACAGACTGTTTGAGAAAACCTGCGCCAGTGCAGGTGACCTGAGACAGAGGATGCGTCTGTGACTGTCCCTCAGTGACCTAAACAAAACCCAGACTTAACTTAAACCACAGAAAGCATTTCCAAAGAAAACGGCTTACAGATGCTTTTCATTTAATCTGACAGAGTCAGAGAGAGGATCTGCCAGGATGAACAGCCCAGAAACAGGTCTGTAAAGCGACCAACTCATGCCAAAGAAGCTTTTACAAAGACTAACCAAATAAAGGATCTGGATAGATGTGTCAAAGAGATTTGACCATTTTACAACTTTATCCATTTACTATTGAATCTATGACAGTATATAGTGAGCAAGACTTTAAAGGCTCTGGATAATAAAAGCCGTTGCATTTTCTTTTTATAATTCTGCACTTAACAATCTATGCCAAGGAGGTCTTGTTCTTCTAATTAAAAAAACTGAAATTTCCATTAAAGTTTGTGGTGGTGGTCACATTTTACATTTGTATCAATATTATTATTGTTATCATTATTAATATAAGGATATGATTATTTTTTTATTATTTTCTTTGGCAGAAAAATGTAACATAAGGTTTGTCTTTCGTGATGGTATACAGTATAATATCTTACCTATTCTGAGAAAACAAGAGATGAGAGACACACATTATTTGACTCATTGTAATACTTTGACGTCGTCCATCTCATTTTGCCTTTTCAGCACAACGTTGTATGAGTATACCACTGAGTGACTCACAGGCACTTCTTCTTCACAAAGGAAACTGATGTGTATTACATAAAGTTACAACTCTATGTGTGTGTGTGTGTGTCTTGTGGGGTCATCAAAGTTTATTTGGGGATTTTCTCTAATTTCACCCATTGTAAAAAAAAAGGAAAGAAAAAAAGAACAATGACCATGCAAATGACAATCAGGACTGCGTCAGTGGAAATTTACAATATATTTTATTGTACGTGGTTTTGCAAAAACTTCGAGTCATAAAATGTAATAAATGACAGCAGCATGGAATACTTACTATGGATTAAGATACTGTCTCTTATGAGTTACCAGAAAACACAATAACAATATTTGTTTTGTGGAGACATTCCGCTATGTCCCTCTATTTATATGAAATTAGGAGACATTGAGAGCAAAACAAAGAGTAGGACACGTGGTTGCATTAACAATGTTTACATACTGAACCTCTCACCATCAAAACTGATCACTGTAACAAATTTCTGTAATTTCTACAGTAAAAAATTACAGAAGCTTGTTTTACAAGGTGTAACTGTAAATTGCAATGTATTATGGGTAAAAAATAATTACAGTAATTTAAAGCTGTAACACATTTTAAAATTACAGCATGGTTATGTTTTCACTTGGTTCTGACTGTAAATGATACATTTACAGTTAAACACTGTTAGGCTAATATTGGCGGTGAACCCAGCATTCATCCACTCAATAAAGAGTAAGTATTATGTTATTAGTCTAAACTATTAAAGAGAAACTAGGCAAGATTGTATGCATGGTTATGTTACATTTTACCCGAATTAAACAGTAATTATTTTAGTTTTTAACAATATGACTTTAGTTACCTTCTTTGAGGCTATGCCTTTCACCTGGCATATCATGGCTGGAAACAAACCTTGCTAGTTTCTCTTCAAAATGTGAACATGCAATATGATTTAATCGTGTGTCAGCCTGGTTTGCACAACTAAAAATAAAGTTAGCTCAAGAATATTTTTCAAACGAGTGTAATCCCAGGCTCTGCAGTTTAATGGAAGGCTAAAATGTTAGGCTAACATGCCGCTAGCTAAGGTAGTTAGGTGCTACTGTACATTGTCTAAACTCGGTGTGTGAAAGTTACGTGTGTCGCCGACAGGATCGAATCAACCTTGAAGTGAGGTGAGGAGAGAAAGCTGCAAAAACAACATTTTGGTAAGAATAATGTTTCCTTATTTATTTGTGTGACTAACGGCATTTGGCATCATTTTATTCGCCTTAGTTGGAATATACGGGGTGTGGGACTCAAAACTGCACTGTTTTTTGAAGATGTTAACCAGCAAAAAGAACAGAACAGAACAGCAAGATACACTAGAGTGTTGTAACTGCTGGATTGTATTATGAAGATTTGTGTGGTACAATTTAGTATTATGGGAATTATTATTACGATTCTTTGTCGCGAACTAGTTCTCCTCGTTCAGTTCTTTAAAACGACTTGCGAATCACGAATGAGCCATTCTCTGACTGCTTCGTCTGGTTCACTTCTGTAACTACTTTCAGACCAAGAATACATCAGATGTTTCAGTGCAGTAGGTTTTGGAGCAGTGTCTTATGTGCACAAAACATTTTTTTTCACAGTAATATCGGCCACTATCATCATTCATCTGGTGAAGATAGTTAGTCAGAAACTTCCTATCGTCCATGAATCGTCCATGAACTCAGGGTGGCCGCAGGTCCTTAAAAAGTCGTAAATCAATTTTCCTAAAAATGAGGCATTAAAAAGTATTAAATTGTCTTAAATTCAGATGGAATGGGTCTTAAATATGTGTGTGTCGTTTGTGTGTTGTTTTTTTCCGGTAGCCGCTGCGTTGTCTATGGGCTGGTTCAGAGGCTGTAATGCTACGCACCGTTGGGTGACAAGTGAAAGACGAGACCCAATCACTACCGCTGATAGAGTCTGGGTCTCGTCTTAAACTCGTCAATAGCCTAGCCTGCGCAGCTTTTGATGACTTAAGCTAAAGCGGTGGCCGGGGAACGCAGGGGAGATCTATATTCTCCAGGGCCGGGAGGGAGCGTTCTTTTCCGGGGTTAACTCCCGAGACTTTTTACTCCACAGTTGTTACTTGGTGGCACACAAATGACAGGCCGTTTGTTTGTTGAAGAGAATCCGGGTTTATTAGCTGATTGCACGGTAACATCCAATTCTCTCTATCCGCTCCGGTCACCGTCTCCACCTTCGTTCACCGGCACACATGTAAACAATAACACACCCGTCTTCCGCTCTGCGGGCTCGCTCATGCGCCGCCCCTCGGCTGCGCGCACTCACTCACACACACACACACAGCGCTACCCTTCACTGCATGTACTAATCTACTGTACTCTCTGCATGTGACAATAAAATATCCTTGTATATTTCAAAAAATGATGAAAAACCGCAACTTGATGGGTTTTGTCTTTTGTAAACAATGTATTTCATTAAGTGTCTTTTTCCTGATTTTGTGACTTCAGATGCTTCCTGGGGATCAAACCAACCTCTGGCACAAAGGCCACAAAGTGGATCAGTCCAAGAAGTGGGAAGGTGCAAGAGAAGAGGAACAGCAATGTCAACCTTCATGTCTCTGCACTTCTAAAAAGGTTAATGTACTTTGAATGGCTTTGAGCCCGTTTGCAAAAGAAACAATAATGGCACACTGTTTTGTATGAAAAAAACAAAAAACAATGGTTCCAAGATGTGGTTATTTTTTACACATTTGACTTTGTTGCTGCAATTTACAGTAATTAATTCAAAGTTACACTGTGTGGCTGCAAGTCTTGTGCAGTCTGGTGTATGTTTATGTGAGTTTGTTCATGTCTGTGTGAGTTTGAAAATATACACATTGGGTATTGAGTGTTAATAAATGTTTTGTATTGTTGCAGCACTGACTCTTGTTTTATTATTAGTAATAGCTGAAAATAATTACAATTACAAGAAATTACAGTGCTTAATTTGCAAAACATGACAAGCAAACATATAGTAGCTGTAAAAACATTCTACAATAAAATAATGAATTATGAACAAGTAACAGCTATTTAGTGGCAAAAATAGTTGGCAGGTAACTCATGTAATTTGAATGGGATACAAGATAATATTGTAAATTAAAATACAATAAATGGTTGTTTATCATATAAAACAATACATTGTTGTGTTTTATATACGGCAAAAACCTGTAAAACGTATCCAGTAATATGTTGTAATAATTATTACAGTAATTAACAACACTTTTACAGCACTTTATTGGCTTTTTTGCCTGTTCTTTACTGTAAATTCTACAGGAAATTTGTTACAGTGTACTCTAAATTTATTTCCTGTAAATGTGAAACTGGAATAATCAATTCCTTCTAACAAAGAGGAAGAAACGGCTTATCTAATTCTTTGTCACGTCATTGAATCAGAATATCTGAGAAATGTCTTGCTTTGTTGACCTAATTCTTCCTTGAAGTTTTTTTTTTTTTTTTTGTTTAATCACCACCAATTACTGTTAATTTCCATCTCTGCTTCGTTTGTGGGAAGTTCAGAGATATACACCCACATGAAACAGTAGTTCCTGTATATGGACTATAAGAGTGAACCTGCTGCTTCTGTCAAACCCTCTTCAACTGAAGACACAACATGTACATCATCAGCATGGTGAGTAATCTCTGTGACAGTGTGATGTTTTGATTTGATATTTGATATTTGATAAAAAAAAAGAGAAGAAGATGGGAATTATGCAGGTTGTTTTCAATTGACTTTATATAAATAATAATGATTATATGAAAAGGTTATTATTTTATCTTTTTTCCTTGTGAAAATTCCAAATCTATCTGATGGGATGTTGCCATGGGGTGGACCGGGAACAAAAATTTGGCCCTGGACTTTTTGGTCCAGACTGGCCCACTATAATTCGCACATAGATACTGTGCCAACACGCCCCATTGATGTACATACAAACATGCAAGCCCTTAATAACACCACTATTCTGAGCAATATCCCTTTATATTCTGGAGCCTTGAATAAATAAATGATAAATATACAGTGCATACTGTACTTGCTCTTAAGAAGGATACTGGAGAAAGGATTTAAGATTCAAGAGTGTTTATCACTCATTATTACACAGCTGCCTGCTGCCTAGCACAAATCTGGATATATATATACACATATATGTTTGTGTATATGTATATATATATGTATATGTGTGTGTGTATAAAAATGAAAAAGCTGAGTTTGTTTAAACTGTTAAAAAAAATACTCAAATCAATTAATTGATTATCAAAAATAGTTGTAAAATAGTTGAGTAATTTTTAGTAGTCGATTAATCATTAACTCATTGGCTGCCAGCCATTTTCAACAGTGGCCGAATTGACGTCTATAGCAGTCAATGGCAGCTGTTAGTTAGTTTTGGTGAGGGCCAATGTTCCACCTGCATTTAATCTTTTTCACTTCAATACATGTGACTTCTATAAATGGTTGAATTTTGTTCCTATGCTGCCTCTTGGTCAGGTCTGTATTTGAAAATCAGAATTGGTTCTCAATTGAGTTACCTGGTTAAATAAAGTTCAAATAAATAAAATAAATAGTCGTTTAACAGCATGTTTTTCTACCGTCCCCATTCACATCAAACGCTATGTAACCAGAACCATCACTGTAATCCGTGTATAATAGTTAATAATAAAGTGAGTAGAATTGGGTTATTTGCAGTAACTTTGATCATGGTGCTCCTCAGCTCTTCCTCCTGGTGCAGCTGCTCCTGCTCTCTGGTGTTCTCTGCGGTGCCACGGCGGAAGATCCCGTCAACACCTTCCTGTTCACAAACCCGCACACCGGTGAGAAGCTCACCTGCTCCAAGTGTCCACCGGGGACGCACATGAGAGCGCCCTGCACCTCCAGCGCGAAGACCCAGTGTGATCCGTGCAGGAGTCAACACTTCACCGAGCTGTGGAACTACCTGCCCAGGTGTCTGTACTGCAACAACTTCTGCATGGACAACCAGGAGGTGGAAAAGGAATGTTCAGCGGTCAACAACCGAGTCTGCCGCTGCAAAGAAGGCTTTTACTGGGCGGAAGATTTCTGCGTCAGACACTCAAAGTGTGAGCCAGGATACGGTGTCACAGCGAAAGGTAGGAGAACGACCTAACATGGGGAATTTAGAGAGATGAAAAATAATATGTGATGAACAGTAATTATTGTCTCAGTTACTTCATGATTGTTTGCAGTATCGGCTCATCTGTTCATTATTAATCGACTAATTGATCAGTTGTTTTGTTCATAAGAATTACAGAATGTAGATATTCAGTTTATTTTGAAAGGCATGATTAATTAAGTAATCAATGGATAATCAACCAATTAATTGTTGTAGGACTTTTATACATTTAAAATAAAACATAATGTGTAAAATGACCCCAGAATTGACAAACTTTTTTGAGTTTTGATGCCAATGAAAGGCGCATGCAATTTTCCCAAGAATTGTTGCTACATTTGACTTCTACGGTTAAAGTTCATGACGTGCACTTTTGCAGAAATACATTTGGTTTGTCTGACTCTGACGTACTGCATCTTCCTCTAGGTACACCGCAGTCAGACACTGTGTGTGAATTGTGTTCTGACGGCTACTTCTCCAGCGCTTCACCGTCACTGAAAACATGCGTAAAACACCAGGAATGCACGGATGGAAAGATTGCGCTCTTACACGGCTCACTTTACCGTGACACCGTGTGTGGCACCTGTGACGAGCTTGCAAGCGGAGGTGTGTACTATAGTTTGTTTTTAAACTACTCCCAACCTATGTTGGACTTCATACTTATGTGATACAACTTGGTTCCTTAGGTGAGACTCTCAGGACCTTCCTCTCAGGTCTCCTCACCACGCACAGGATGCGTATGGCAAAAATGAAGACATTTGTCACCAAGTAGGACTACACTGTGTCCAGTACTTTTACCAGCTCTCTTCACTTTGAAGAAGTTACTTAACCATCATCTCCCTCTAACAGGTACATTAATAAGTCAGTGCTCAGACAGAGAGGTCCTCTTCAGCATGAGATCAGAGCGTGGCTGGCCCAGGCTCCAGAGGACCAGCTGAGGAAACTGCCGCAGATGTTGAAGGCGTCACAGCTCAGCTGCATGGCGGACAATATAGAGACGAGACTGAAGGAGATCAAGCAGCAAAACCCAGGCTGTAACTTAAGTCTCTGAGGTCTGAGAGACAGACAGTCCAAGGAGTATACAACTTACTGTGGGTCCACACAGGCCTTAGGACTAATTAAACACCAAATACCTCTCTTGATTCACCGTGTGATATGGCAGCATTTTATTTTACATTTGAAAACAAGTATTCACAACATAGCTGTTTATTTTGCAGTGAGAGTGTATGAATGAATTGTGTCAGATGTTGATGTAGTGATGTTCATCCATATGTAAAAAAAAAAAAGAAAAGAAAAAGTGTCTGAAGTATTTATGTCTTGGTCAAATCTCACTCAGATTTATACTGTAAGAAAAATTGAATTTCAATGTTAAATACATAATCAGAAGTGCATAGAAATTATATTTGAACATAAAGCTGTACGACTACAGAGTTATTTTTATTTTGAAGTTGTGTGAAATCAAACTGAAAAATCATTTTCTTTATGAATTTCAATCTCTGCTTCGTTTGTGGGAAGTTCAGAGATATACACCCACATGAAACAGTAGTTGCTGTATATGGACTATAAGAATGAACCTGTTGCTTCTGTCAAACCCTCTTCAACTGAAGACACAACATGTACATCATCAGCATGGTGAGTAATCTCTGTGACAGTGTGATGTTTTGATTTGATATTTGATAAAAAAGAAGAAGATGGGAATTATGCAGGTTGTTTTCAATTGACTTAATATAAATAATAATGATTATATGAAAAGGTTATTATTTTATCTTTTTTCCTTGTGAAAATTCCAAATCTATCTGATGGGATGTTGCCATGGGGTGGACCGGGAACAAAAATTTGGCCCTGGACTTTTTGGTCCAGACTGGCCCACTATAATTCGCACATAGATACTGTGCCAACATGCCCCATTGATGTACATACAAACATGCAAGCCCTTAATAATACCACTATTCTGACGATATCCCTTTAAAATCATTTTCTTTATGATGCATGAATGAGCCGACACTGTCAGACTACAGATGAATCATCTCTGACTGTAATTGAGTCATATCACCACAAGGTGTCACCCTCCTCTGCCTTTAACTGTGGTCATTGGGGGACAAATGTTATTTCAACACAGACAATTACAAAATACCTGCACCCAACAAGTGACTACAATCTTACTGACTATGTGATGACATAACCATAAGGCCCAGAGTGTGGTAATATTCTAACATAAATATATTAAAATAAACAATAACGTATGATCAAAATTTAAAGGATATTCTAGATTGAAAATAAATCAATCTTTTAGACTGTATAGGCTGAATGTGTCCTGTCGTAACTATGCATATAACACAAATTACCATTATATTCCTTAAATGGTTTAGACTTGTTTTTATACTCCTAGCTGTGACTTCACCTTATTTACCCTTCACCCAGATTAGTAGCCCTAAATGGTCGGTATTTATATAGCAATTTTCTAGTCTTGATGACCACTAAAAGGTGCTTTAAACAACAGTTTTGCCATTCAAGTCCATTCATTCACACGTTCATTCATAAAGTACATGGATGTGCAGCGCTTTTTCTATCACACCTCTTCCAAACCCAGTCAGGAGCAACTTGTGGTAAAGTGTTTTTCTCAGGGACACATTGACACAGACTAGTAGCGGCCAGGAATTGAACCATTGACCTTCTGACACCTCGCTCTATCACTGAGCACCGTCGTCCCAATGACATTAGAAGTACATTGGTACAAATAGTACAAATAGTCAGAAATATGTACAAAAATGCAAGGGTGGTGTTTTGAGATGTTTTCACTCTGGGATCCATGATCCACAAATCCATGATCCAGGGTTTTAGGGCTTTGGGATTCAAGTTCTGTATACAAACCTGAAAGCAATTGGCCCTTATGTCCATATAAGAGGCTTATTCTAAGACTACAAAAACAAACAATATTATACATGATTGTGTCCTAATGGACAAAAATGCAGAGACCTCTCCCTAGAGCTATACTAGAGCTACGTGCCCTACAAGATGCCCTTTGCAACTTTGTTTCCTGTGGTCCCCTGCCCTTCATTTTTGCCCCTGTCCTTCCAAATATCTGTGCACGTCACTGCTTATGGTTACTACGTTCAATTTCCATAGGTGGAAAGTAATGAATTACATTTACTTATACTTAAGTATGTGTTTTGTGTTTACATATTTTACATATTTTATTATATCAGCACTTTCATTTGTAAAGGTTTGCCTTTAATTAAAGGCAATTCATGTGAGATGTGTGTCCCCTTGTCCTTTTTGCCGGACACAAGAAAGAACCCCAACTTTGTTAAACCTTTTACTCCAAGTACATTTTAAACAAGCTACTTTTACTTTAACTTAAGTACACTTGTAGACCAGTAATTGTATTTGTATTTATTTTATCAAAAATAGTGGTACTTTTACTTGAGTAGAGTATTTCAGTACTCTTTCCACCTCTGTCCCCTCGCTCACTTCATCCCGGTGTCAGGACTGCCCACAGACCGCTAGGTGTCCCTGGTTTTCCGCTTGGGCACCGCAGGCCCGCTCATTAATCTCGGGCTGCTGATACCACCGCCCCCTCCTGCCACGCCACAGAGCTCCGGCATCGCATCACCGTCTCCCAGACTGTCGCATCACGGAGCGGGGAGGGGCCCCGCTCTCGTCCATTGGCTGGTACTGTAATACCCACAGCTTTACGGTAGATCCACGGTGGTTGGAGAGGTTGTGTTGTTCGTGAGTGGTGATCCTTTCATCGACAGGATAATAAAGAGACTGTGGCGGGGGCTGTTTCCTCCGTCTTTTATTCTTTTCACGGAACCGCGCACTGTGGAAGGCGAAAAGAGATGCGCACGGATACACGCGGATACATTGTCCGGACATCGCGAGAGGAGGAGAGGAGCATGTAACCCGGAGAAAGGCACCGGCGGCACCACCTGACACTCTTCTCTCCCGCTTCCTGCTAACTCAGCATTTGATGCTTCTCCATGTGTTGACTGAACTGTGTGGTCGTCCGGGATTTTACCTTCAGAAAAATGAGCGACGAAGTGTCAGAGGTTCCCAAAGAGCTTCTGGGTAAGAGCAGACCAGACACCGGGCGTTTGTAAGCGTGTGTGTCCAGACTGGAACAATCACACTGACACTGATACTCCAGCATCTGATCACAGGCTCCATGTGCTCCTGCTGTTCACAAGTTTGCACATTTCATCCATACAATAATATACACCGATCAGACACTGCATTACAACCGCTTAGCTGATGTAATATTGTGGCTAATCAGTTCATGCCTCTAATACAATATTATTCCCAATTCATACATAATAGTTTCAGGTCCTTTTTATCTACATTTTCACAATTATATACAGTTTGTTTCATGTAATATTTAACAAGCAGACACAAACCAAGAATTGAAGTGCATTGATAACTTGTTTATTTCACCTGAAGTCTGTAACATTAGTCTGAATGTCATGTAATTGACCTAAAACTAATGTGTCTGCGTGTGATACCGATATCTTACCACTTCAGTACCATACTGGAACTTATCATGAACTATTCTGAGTTTATTTACACTAGTTCAGCTGGGATGTTGAAGACTACTGGGTTTTTCACGCTCTAGTGTTTACAGAGAATGTTCCCAGTGAGAGAAAGTACCCAGTGAGTAGCACATTTCTCTGGGCGAAAATGCCTTGCTGATGCCAGACGTCAGAGGAGAACAAACTCACAAGAAGCACTCATTACTACCAAGTTATGCAGAAGAACACGTCTGAATATGCGGCACAACAAACCTTGAAGCATATGGGCTGCAGCACCAGAAGGGTGTAGGTGTTGTGTGGGTTAATATGTGCATCTGCATATATTGTCACTGAAATGCTCCATGCTGTTGACAGAATGTGACGTGGACAGGAGCAGTTTTTATTAGGAGAGGAAAAACCGAATAGTTTGGATGTGAGTGGTCAGCCTGATAATTTACAGGATCATTTCCCCCCACAGTTACACACTCATACCCTGCAGTTAAAAAGCCTCACCTCCCTGGTCCCGTTGGCTAAAGTGTGCCATGTTTCTCTTGACTTTGAGTATTTGTTCCGAGTGTGGGCAAAGCTTACAGTCCTGCAGGCTGTTTGGCTAAATCTCTGTCTCTCTTTGTTTGCGAGTGGAGCTCAGTCTATGACACCTCGGTGCAATGTTGGACAAGCGCAAGCTCTCACTCTCTCTCTATTCAACTCTCACACAAATCTGTTCATTTGCCTCCATTCCTTCCTTGATAGATATAAAGGCACTCTATGCAAAGCAGATGAGGCATGACGAGAAATGTTACGAGGTCATAGAGTCATCGCATTTACACACAAAAAAGAAGTAAATCAGCCTTTCATTTCCATTTTGTTGTATTTATAACCTTGCACTCGCACACAGCTTTCGTGCTGCCAGGCCTGGATGAAATGTTTTTGCCAACAGCACAACTTCTAAAAACAAAAAACAATGTGTTTAATATGCTGAGAATGTAGCTTGTGTTTATCTTGCAAGATAAGGGCTTAAAGGGTCAGTATTGCTTGTAATGTTACCTCATACAGGTCTATGTTACTGTGTTATTCGCTAAAAATCTGGGTTAAGAAGCTCTCAACCCATTCTCCCCTTTGATTTCCTCTTTAGTCGCTGATATCATCGTATTGCGCCATGTGATTATGTGAGTCTTTTTGAGACTATAAATGTTCTTCCAGTCACACCTTCAGTAAGCAAGTTCTCTGTCGTCATCCCCTCTGCAGTTGACTCATGTTCTCACCGCTGCACCACTACGTGTAAGGAATTTGGTTTGGCATGATGACGCTATTGTCATGGAGCATTGTGTGGATACGTGACCGGCCGTTAACAACTTAAGTGTTTGCATCAAGCAAGTACAAGACAAGTCTGTGTGATGCTGAAATTTGTGTTCAAAACGAACACCTCATTTTAGTTCTATGAACTTGAACTGCTCCAAAATGTTTGCCGCTAACACCTTTTCTTTAGCCAGATGTAAATTGTTAATGATTTTATGGGCTTTAGAATTGTAGTTTGAGCGTTTACAGTACGACAGGTTTCCTCGTGTTATCTGCCTAGTGTCAAATACAAGCATTAACTCAAATGTAACCTGGTGTGACCCCTTGCAACACGCCTTGTCATGCAGAATAGGAACTACAGGGCAGCTGGATGATGAATGATTAACTCCCGTCACATTTTTAATGAATTAGACAAAAGTAATTAGAAAATATACCATTATATCATTAATTTGTGTATTATATAATTATATAAATTGTATAATTTTGTTCTGCCTGGGACTAAAAACTGCCAAGGCTGATTTAAAATAAAAGTCTCATACCAGTATCTACAGATACCGATATTAGTCATTTTAGACCATTTATGAACTATGAAGCTTCATTTCAAAGACATAATTCTCCAACTGTTAACAAATATTGTTTTCTCCAAAAAAGAAACATGACTTCACATTGTTACCGTCTGTGAAGCATGCGACATATAGGATTTTTTTGATATCAGATCCAGTTATTTTGACCAGTATCAGACAGATACCGATTCCCATCCCTAATTAAAACATACTATTTCTCATTTTTCGTATATTGACTCCCCCCAGAGACATCTGCACGAGTTATATTGGGCATGTGATCTTGAGTTTTGGAATTGCTGCACATTTAGAGTGTCTGTAACATGCTCAAGGCGAGCAGATGCACCATTTTTCCCTAATTATTAGTTTCACTTTGGTCTGAGGAAGCCTGTGGGTGAGGAAGATGCTTGTCAGCTCGGATGCATTCTCACACGCACACACACACAGACGGAGAATTTGTCTCTGTCTCAGACACATGTGCACACAGAATGCATCAGCTGCTGTTCTGGGTTGAATGAGGACCGTGCAGAGGTGGCTGACCCACTTCTGTAATCCAGTTCCCTGGCTGCGGGCGCTTCTACTGGGTGTGAACAATCAATCTCAAAAGCGGAAAAACACTCGGCATAGAGCTCATTTAAAAGTGTGTATGTGCATTTATTTAAGTCGTGTAAGTCGTAATTTTTTTTATTGATTAACGTTCGGGTCATGTTCAGTGTAATACAAGAAATAGAGGGAACAAGACTTTTAGTCTGCAGCGGTGATAAAGCTGTTGTACTTAATCACAGCAACGCTTTGAGCTTAATGCAAATTCCACCTTGCTCACAATGGCGATAACAAGTTGATGTTAAGAGGATGTTTTGACTGTCAGTACAATTATATTTGCCTGTGTAGTTAAGTACATGGGATTTACATTGCATTTAATCCCATAGTTCATAGTTCACTGGGGCTAAACCATCTTGGTAAATTGTCTCATTGCAATTTTTCTAGCTTTACGACTTTTCTAATATTACGACTGTGATTGATAACTTTGATATATAAGTTGTTGTTGTTTTTTTAGTCAAGCTTCTGTTAAATATTTATCATGTTAAGACAAGATTATTGCCACATGACCACCAAACAATATTAGTACTATTTTTATACTACTGCAATGCAAGGATATAAACGTAAAGATGTGAATGGTTTTAACATACATCAAATTAAAAAAGTTGCATTCTTTTATTTGAAAATGCATTCATTTTTCGGCCCTATTGTCGACATATTTGCCACATCCTGTATGTCAAACACCTGCCGGCACTATAGGAAGTCAGGGAATCTAATAATTCCATAAGATTCAGCTTTAGAGGACATGAAATGTTTTTGAACAAATTCAAATGGCAGACAATCTCAGACCAGCAAGTCCAACAATTACCTCCCCACGTAACTCTCCTCCTTATGTCCGAGAAATGGTTCAATACCCAAATATAGATTTAATGCACAAAAATGATAAAATAAAAGAAAAAAAACCTGAAAAATCAACAAATCTTCACTTAGAAAAGCTGTAACCAGTACATTTTATAATGTAATACAGTGTAGTGTTTAATCCATCAGTAAAGGATTATGATGTATATGCAAAGACCGTTATACACAGGCTACTTTTTCAATGTGTGATTTCTCATGCTGCTTCTAATTCGAGGATGTGGCAAATGATTCCTGCGGACGCAGACATCCACTGATCAGTGTTCTGCTGAGGAAGTCACAATGTTGAAATTATGACTCAACCTTTGATTCAGACCATGTCTGTGGTAAGACTGAAAAAAAGATCCTTGCATAATGCATTCATCACTGGTCCTCTCTTTAATTCTTCATAAAACCTGTCACTGACCCGCTGTCAAATCTTTGTTTTAATGCAATGCTGGGACATTCGCAATGTTGAGTCTCTACTCTCTTCTCTCCTTTTGTAGAGAGTGTGAGGGATGCTTTGGGGAGGAAGGTGAAGCTGGCGCTGAGGAGGAGAGTCAAACTGGAGATCAAAGGAGACAAGACGGAGAACAGAGTCCTGGTGAGTCGACGCTCAAGCTACTTCTTCATTAAGAGGAGCGGAATCTGTCTGGTACTTGTCCTCTGCTGAAAGACGTTTCTCTAACAAACCTCTCTACCTTTCTCTTTCACATCTTCACAACTTCAGTCAATTTCTACAAATCCACGTTAACAAGATTTGTTGGAAACATTGTTGCCGTCACTCTCGAACTCCCCTGTGTGTTACTTTGAACCGAGTCAACTGAGGAAAAGGAGTCTGTCATAGCAGCACTCAGACAGACAGTTTTCACTGTGTCGCACTGTATTCATTGTGCTTTTCACTCACAGATAACATTCTAATGGAAATAGGTTTTTGTTAATGATTTTTAGTGCTGCACTTTTCTGTTATAACCGGAATACTTCCCATTATCTGGGTCTTTGTTAGCCCCAGTATTTGTTGAAATTGAAGCAGTGAAAAACTGCCAAGATTTCAACAAGAGTTATCTGGAAAATGGACGTTAAACAACCAGTGAGCCAACGCTTTTAAGACTGTTGTGTAAATCTCCCAATCCAGAATGACTAATAATGGATCACAGATTTGTGAAATAGGCCCAAATGTGATAAGACATGGATGAAGTAAATAACCGTTCTTAACCAATAAAAGTTGACTGATTTGCTGCATGTTCATGGATACAAGGATATCATTATAATAGTGAAGAAAACTTATTTATTAATGAGAGGAAAAACCAACAATGACATCAAAGATAATGTTGAATTTGAAAAGTATCATGTCTGTGTGTTTTAGATTGGGTGAGTTCTGACTCCCAAGAGGATTTACATTGTAGCCGTGTGGTGCTAATGCTGTACCTATCTGCATGAGCCTGTGTGTCATTGCTACTTCCTCCAGCTCCAAACCTTTGATTCATACTTTTGTTTCCAAAGCTCTCCCTTTGACCTTGATCATGAAGTCCTGCCAGGACATTAAATACTGCAGGTAAAGTTTAACACGCTGACTCAAAGCTGATTTGTGATTCATTCAACCAGTCACCAGTGACTGTGCACCCTCGTCTACCCTTACTGTGTCTCTTGGCAGCGTGGACACAGCAGCTCAGGCCATTCAATTTTTGTCCAGGGAGCTGTAATCCACTGAATGCTAAATAATTAATATCTGGCTGGTTGATCATTAAATATGCATATGGTCTCCGTCAAGGGTTATAAAGGCAAAAAACCCGAAGATTAGTTAGGACAAAGGAGTTTATTCTGGAATCTTTGTGACGGGAGGAGCCTCCACAAAGTTTAATGGTTGAATCGGAGGCTGTGAATCAGCATAATGTTTAACGTATGTGTCTGTGAACGGAAACAGCAGGAGCTGTTTTTGTTCTGCAGCTTTGGCATTTTAATATCTAAACACTTACTGAAGGAAAAGTCTTCTAAATGATCTGGAACCCATGCTGAGGAAGGTAGCAATGAGAGAGAGTAAATAGCACTTTATGGCAGTTTATGTAACGTAATCATTGATTGGGAGACATGGTGTCTCGTGGACTCTGGACCCATTGGTGTTTTATCAGCTGTAGTGTTGTTGTTTTCCCTTATTTCAGAACAAACAAATCCTTAGGAACTTATTGTCAGTTCTGTGTAATAATTTCTTTTCTTCACTCATCGCTCAAATATGTGCGGAGGAAAAACCGCGAGTCAAGGTCTTGTTTTGAGGCAAACTCTTGGTGGTGTGACTGCAACAACAGTATCAGTGTGTGGGAGCTGCAGTCGGAGACAAGCAGTGCTCCAACACACATGTATACGCACACACAACAATGTAAAGAAGTGGGAGTCAGTATCGGGAAGTGAGGAATTCCAGTGGAGTGGTTCAGGAATTTCATCCAGAGCATGAGACTGACACAGTGAGTTTGTGTCCGCGCTCCGCTCGACTGTACTGAACAAATAAACCAGTGTTTGTTGTTCTACTGAAGCAACTGAATATGGAGGAAGTGGCTACGCAAGAAAACAAACATGTCGTGTGGAATGTCAGCCCCACAGTGTTGTAGTATCTGACGTCGAACCCGAGAAAAACAATAGTTTAGTTACACGTTGTTTTTCAGATATTGTTATCCAAATTAAAAAAAAGTGATTTGATACCAAGAAACCCTTCCCGCTATGCATCTAGTATGTTTAATGATGAATAAATACACTGCGATGCACAAAGAGGGTGTACAAGTGAAATGTGTATAAAGTGAGGCAGATATCTGTGAGAATACAAGTCATTGTCATGAATCTGTTGCTGATAGGAGAAGAAAAGAAAAAAGTGGGTCAATACAGTGAAATATTTGAGACTGAAAGTGTAGATTTTTTTTAGCATACAATGTTTTAACTGATGTTACAAATAAACATTAAACTTGTTATGGGTTAGCATAAAAACAAATACATTTCCGTCCACTAAATGGTGCCAATTGCTAACTCTCTGAAGATCACAACCCAGGAACACAATGAGTTGTACATAATCAGTTTTAAGCATCGACCATGATTGTGCGTCTGACTTTGTGGCGCATAAGCTGTGTAAAAGGTGCACACAATACACCTGACATTTAATGAACTTCCCCTAACAGCGCACCACGGCCACATGCAGTGCAGAACTTGATTTACCTTAGACAATAAAAGACATTTATGTGCTGTGTAAAGTACACAGATAATGAAGGGAGGAATATGGTCGTGTCCACACACACACACACACACACACACACACACACACACACACACACACACACACACACACACACGGCTTTTGCCCCTTTTCCTGCTGAGCTTTGCTCAGACTGGGAGTGGAGCACTGCAGGGCCTGAGGCGTCTCTTAAGCACACTAAAGCTTGATGGATACAGTCATCTTCCTTCTTTGAAGACTGAGGGGTGAAGGAGGTAAAGACAATAACGTCAGTCCATCAACATGAGCGAAGATGAGGGGGGGCGGGAGTGGAGGGACAATGGGAGAGCGAGGTAAAATGGAAAAAAAGTGACTCACTGTGCAGGACAGAGGGGATGGAGCAGACATAGGCGTTGTTATGAAGAGCTGTGGGAGCTGTGGGGTCAAACGCTTGCAGATCATTGGTACATGTTGGAGTTAAAATATCATGAACTTCATGGTCTCTTGAGGATGAATCCTGAGTTGTCCTCTAGCGTCACTAAGAGGTTGACTTGTTTGTAGTGAAATAGCTCTACAAATGGCATGAAATAATGGTGTCCAGAGGAGGAACTGTACTATTGGCACGCTGTCACCTGTATCGTCAGAAGAGAAAAGAAAAATCTGATACACCCGATAAACCTAAAATACAATGTAGATGCTTCCCTGAGTATAGACCTCATAAAGAGAGATGTCTGACGCCACTGTCATGTGACCAGGGCTTGAGTGAGGTTTGGAAATGTCAGTTGGATTATTATGGGTTAGAGTTATCTGGTCCCTCATTCACAAATCCTTGGCTGCCTCTTAGAACTACTATTAATAGAGGTTTGTCCAACAGTTTGACTTAATCACTTAATTTCTTGATGTAAATTGAAGGGCAGTGCATGTGTGTCTATTAATTTTAGGCAGACACACGAACACAATCATCACTGTGAAAATTTGCTGAGGTCCTTGGTGGGAAAACACAGTTTTTTTTTGACAAATGAGTAAGCACAACATCCCCCACGCCCTCTTTCAAACCTTCAGGCCTGTCATTACAGGTGGTGACCCAATGCTGTGCTTTCAGACAATAACCTTTAGCTCCCAGTCATGGGAACCTGCAGTCCACTGTCTTTTATCAGTGGTTCTCGTGCTCAGAGGCTGCAGAAGAAGTTTCCTGTCATTTATTTTGGAGATTCTGTTGCAGCATCCTGTCTTTGCATGTCGAATCCTTTGGTTGAGTGGACATGAACACGGAAGTACTGCTCTTTGTCTTTTTAACCAAAGTTCAGCCGGAATCATGATTTTATTCATCGGGTTCATTTTAATTCTTTAATTTTAGAAGCACAGTGTGATGTGTTTAACTGTCTTGTTTTTTATTAAAACCAATAAGCTTGCATTTCAAGCAAATCATTACATTTGACTCAATAGATACTTGTCGTACATCCAGTGTGGCCTAAAGTAATCCACTCATTGTTTCACGTTTTAAAAAGGGGCAACATTGTCTGTGAAAACTAAAGATGCTGTACTGAGGATTTTAATGTTGTGTATTTTCATGATTACACTTTAATGTGTTGCTTGCTTACTCATTCTAATTAAAACATAGATCAATTTGACCTGACAACATGGAGTTTAAATCCACCTTGCTGCGGCGAGAAGTCAATGTAAATTAACATTCTTTTCCAAAGATCAACATATGGACATATTTAAGCGTCACGTGGTTTCCAGTCTGTAATAATCTCATGAGTTAATAGGTATACGTCTTGGCTGCAGATCAAACGGCACGCCGTCTTATCTCCTCATGCATTTACATGAGATTAAATACTCAACAGTGATTCCTTTCAACTTGAAGCTAATTTGCTGTGTCACACTGAATTCATATGTCGGAGGCGGCTAAATATAGATGTTGGCTCAGCTTTGTCAGCACACATTTTCTTCCCTGCTTTTCCTCTGAGTGGTTAGGTTTTGGTGAAGTGCTGAACAGATTCAGCTGAATGAGCAGGTGAATTAGGATGCCTTTTACACTGTGGCTGTGTGTGTGGGTTCCAAGTTGTTCAAAATAAATTAGTATCACATATGTAACAAAACCACCAAGAGTGAGATGTATATCTTCCCTGCTCAATTCCAGAATTAGATTATAATAATTTACTCTAGCCTTCAATTAGCTCCATTGTATTCCACCCTGTGTTGTTTTATTTATTTATTTATTTTTATTTTAAAGTTAAAACTGGGTTTTTACCCTCTCGACTCAACCCTTTTCCTGTTTTATTCCACCCTGTTGTATTTTACTGTTTTGTTTGAATCTTTTGTTTTATTTATTTTAGTTAAAACAGGGTTTTTACTTTTTGACTTTAGACTTTTCCTTTTCATTCCACGCACTGTTGTGTTTTTTTGTTGCTTTTTAAATTTAATTTTTGTGTTTTATTGTTGTATTTGCTTTTTAAATTTAATTTTCCTTTTATTGTGAAGCACTTTGAGCTGCAATCCTTGTATGAAAGTTGCCATACAAATAAAGTTTATTATTATTAATAAAGTAAACAAAAAGTAAAGTAAAATTACACACATTAAATGAAGATAACTTTGCAAAATATATGGAGGTGGTATATAACAATTTATCTAGAATATAGCATAAATTCTATTTGTTTTACATTAGTTTATTGCCCAAACAATATATTATTTCTATATATATAATATATTGGACAGCTGAACTTATCAGTTCACATCAGGCACATTTTTTTTTATATATACACAAAAGTAAACTAATAAATGCTGGTCAGTGTTGATATTTTGGCAGATCATTTTGGAAGTGTAGGACATCTGCGGTTTTATCACACCTGTAGTGAGAGCTGTCCATAGATCAGCAGAGATGTTATTACCAGGTATGAGGAACACCTTTGTGTGTAGGGGGAACATTTCCATTTCCCTGTGTGGTCGCTCTCAAAGTGGCAGTAGCAACTGAGACCATTAATACCCAGAAAAATACATGGATCCATTTCAGAAAGACTTGCAACCGAGTGGAGTCGCCCCCTAGAGGCTTTTCAGTATAGCCTAATTACCTGGTTACCCTCAATCAGCAAACCAAAAGACTACATCCAATTTTTATACATGGTTTAGAATGTCAGTGATCCAGTTTTGATTAAGCTTTGATTGCAGTCTACATACAAATTTAGGAGATAGGAGATAGATATTGTTGACATGTCGTATCTGCTGTCATTAGAGCTACATGTTTTGGGCAGCCTCAGGTTTGCATTCAGCTTAGTCTGAAGTTCAATGGTGTTCCATCAAGTTGAATGAATACCATATATGTGCCAGGATACTCCCCTAATCGCTTCAAATAATGACTATAAAATCTTTTGTGTGTACTTCAAAAGGTTTGACACGGCTCTTTTGGTTTGGTACAGTACTGTACAGCTTGGAAGGTGAAGCCCTCGGTCAGGCTTGCATTTCGATTAAAAACACATTTACTTGGTAGGTGAGGTGTGCGCTGTGGCCGTGTCGGCGAGATACGTAGTGTGATGTTGTATCGGTGCGCTGACAACAAACCATAACATTGAACGCGAGACAACAGACAACAATGGAGGACATCCAGCGGCTCATTTTTGTCCTGCTCGGTTTGTGGCTGTTGTCTCTTACGAGACATCAAGCTTTGTATGAAAATAGATTACATTAAAGAAACCCCCGTTCGCAAGGGAGTGACGCTTTTCTGTCGCCCCATCAGCTGACTGTCATGGGTCTAGCTCCGCCCATACCTTACCATTACTCTGGTACCCCAAGGGAAGGGTACCAAAAAATTTACCGCACCGAACTGAAGCGTCCCACTCGGTGTAAACACGCCATTAATGTGCGGTCGTCTGCTTACACACTGTCACATTTCATTGGCTGTTCATTTTGTCAGTTTCTGTGTTGAATTAGTCTCCACCGCGCTGAATAGAGATTTCGTTATAGCATGTTTTCCGCCCACAATGCTCTACAAAAAACTCCCTGGAGACACATTACCCAGGCTCATCACAGCCTCGCTCCATGCATCGTCCCGCCTACAGTCATTCGTCGTCATTATCTCATAGGTTATGGTTATTGTCACTGAGGGCGTCCTAATATAATCGACACGGCCGATGGTCATATTGGATTTTATCGTCTATTGACTTCCAATATGTTTTACTTTTAACCTCAAGTTCAAATGATGCCAATGAGGTGTGTCTATTTTGTTTTTGACTCTGTTTAAAATCTGATCCAAATGGTCCTGTTCCATATTAATCATTGCTCAGTGATTCTGTGTCACGGTGGCTGTTTGGTATTATAATGGCCTATTGTTGCACTATCCGTCTGCTTTTATTGGTGTAACTGAACGAGGTTTGTAGGTCACGGTAACGCACGGATTGATTGGACAAAAGTGACATTCGTGGGGTGTGTCATAGCCAGAGGACAATCAATGTGATGTCTATCAGTCAGAACACTGAGGGCTGAGTGAATGAAATTAAGACAGACAGGGTAAGGCCTTACCTGACACTCTCTTTGTTTCATTTGCCTGTTTGATCTCAGTTTGTCTTTAATTCTATGCAGTTGTTCACACCATGACACAGATCAGAGGGGCCTGCATGTGTGTGTGTGTTATAGTGGACATTCTTACAAGATATTTCTCTGTGCCCTCAAGGACTCTGTCAAGACATTTGCTGGAACACATGCAGCCGTTTCTCAGAAAAAACCACTGCAGTGACTTAACTGCCTGTGATGTCACTTTTGCTGCATGGGTGGTTTTAATGATGCTGTTGCAGGTTTTGATTGTTTCCTCCTGCAGTCGTTCATTGGTTATCGTTACGATTCATTTTATTCCAAATGTTTTCGTTTTATTCTTCTTTCTTTAACACTATACAAAGGTGATAATAATGGGTTTTTAAAACCCCTAACAGCAGACACTGCAGGGGGAAATGCTGCTTTACCCGCATGTGTCTTTGTGTGCAATCAAGTGTTTCCATGTTTCTGTGTGTGTTTGTGGATTCTGACAGATCAGCAGTATGTTGGACTGGCTATTTATGTCACACACATGTTTTTATTCTGAAATGGGTAAATAGAAAATAAATAAAAAAAACATAGTCTGCGTCTGTCCAACAACAATAATAATAATAAAGCAATCAGTTTGGGTATACTGTTTTAATAAGTCGACTTTAAAGGTGTGTAGTGTAAACAGATTTCTTGCTTTGTATGAGAATAGACTGCAGGCTTTTGCCTCTACTTGCAAGGGATATTTACACCAATTAA
Source organism: Solea senegalensis (assembly GCF_019176455.1). NCBI lineage: Eukaryota > Metazoa > Chordata > Actinopteri > Pleuronectiformes > Soleidae > Solea > Solea senegalensis. The sequence goes on from NC_058029.1 coordinate 14,665,223, forward strand.
ATGGGAGTGACCTTTTTCTGTCACCCAGTGCTCTGACTGTCAGCTCCACCCTGATCGTACCAGACCATGTTACTCTGGTCAACCCAGGAGAACGGTGCCAAAGAATGCAACATTGGGGGCTCGCTATTTTGGTACGATTCCGAATGGAAACACGAACCGATACGTACAGCGCTGTGCCAAACTGAACCGTTTCACATGGTGGAAACGCAGCTTTAGGGATGAACAAAATCTTGAGAGCACGTTTGCACAACTGTTGGGGACTTTCATGTCTGTATTAGTGTTCACTGCAAAGCACATGTTTGTATATGAGAGAGAGGGAGGAGAGAGAGAGAGAGTGTGTGTGTGTGTGTGTGTGTGTGTGTGTGTGTGTGTGTTTTAGTGCCGACTGATGTTATCTACCCACTCCAGAGGGGAAACCATGATGCCAACACCAGCTCAGAATGAAATCCCCCTCCCAAATCCCCCCTCCCTCCTCTCTCTGCCTTTGTCTCCGACTGTCCTTTCTTCTCTCCCTCACTTTCTCTTTGTCATACCTGTGTATGTCTCTCTTTCTCATTGACAAATCACTCTGCTGCAGTTTGAGACGCTTTTCCAGGTTTTCTTTGTTACAATTGATTTGTAAAAAACAAACAAACAACGTATCTGCTTCTATTCTCTTTTTCTCTCTGTGGCCTTCATTTAAATCCCATTTACCCCAAAACCTCGGCTTGCCATCACATAGCTACACACACACACACACACACACACACACACACACACACACACACACACACACACACACACACACACACACACACACACACACACACACACACACACACACACACTGTCTGCCATGCTGATAAATGAATGAACCCCTGTCTTTATTCCTTATCTCTGTAACCTAAACACACACACAAGGTTCTCAGAGGACACCCTGTGGGCTGACACTGTTCTAAGAGGAACCCCCTCTATTATCCCCCCCTCCCCAGAGTGCAGTTTCCATAAACCCTGACATCCAGTGTTCGAGGGCATCCTGCCAACCTGGACTAATCCTAATCTGAAAGCACAATCATTTAATCCCCATGCCCTAGTACTTTGAATCTTTGCTCGCTCAAGCTCAGATTTGCTGTTTGAAAAGTGTGTTTGAGGTTGGTTCATTATTGATGAGCTTGTTCATGAGGTAACACATGAACTATTGTTTATCATGCCCATTTCAATAAGGATTTCTTCGAGGTCCAAAGACGCTTTGTCGGCAGCAAAGGATCATTTTTATTGCCTCTTGAGTGTCTCCATATATTTTAATCATCAAGCTTATATCGTGTGCGTCTCTCATTTATTATTTAACACATCGTGCTTATTTGCTGGAACTTAATATTCCGACCGAAACCATAACCAGCGTCGGTATCAATAAAAACAAAAGCATGAAATGTAACATAATCAGACGCCACATTTATTCATGCCTCGGCACGCTGCAGCTGTGGTCTGATGAGATCAGCCAATCAAATGTGTTCAGGAAGTCCCAGTGACGGCCGCCTTTGTTCCTCTCCTCAGCAGTGAAACACATCATCATAAGCAGGCCAGCGATAAAAGAAAATTGACGTCTCTCTCCCTAAAGCGTTGCTCAACTACTGAGATGACATGCACTGCAAAGGGTTTAATCTGTCATTTAAGATAATTTAGTGCAGTGTATCCAGTTTGCAGTTTGAGAGATTATGCTTTGTGTATTGTTTTTGTGAGGTGTGTTTTGTAACTAAAATTCCATTAGTATGAAAGTGTAATGTTACTTCTCAGCACTAGTGTGATTGTTTTGTTTTAGGGTCCAGACTTTTGCCATGTGTTTTTGTCTGTGACTGTGTTAAGGCCCACTGCAATTTTCAAATGGCAGGAGGCGCAAGGTTTTTTTAAAGGCAAAAATGTGTGTCAAAATATCATTTTAGATGAGTTATTGTCTTGATCTTGATGTAAAAGTGACCATTCCCTCTGATACGTCGAATAAAATGGCAATTAGGTATTTATTAGTATGAAGAAATGATTGTGTACTAATGATAGAATACTGCATGCTACACACTGTGCTGTAGTTTTGACACAGTGTGTGTGTGTGTCTGCAGATATTAAAGGACCAGACCTCGGCTGCACTGTCAGCTTCTTGTCTTGGCAGTGGAGAATCAAAGTATTTTAAGGAAAATTAATTTTCTTTAGAGTAGACGGAACACTCTTTACTCCGATCAGGTGAAGCTCAAGTTGTCCTCAGAGCAGGTCTTCAACCACAATAATGGCTCTCATGTAGGACTGCAACTACTGGTTATTTTCATAATCAATTAGGCTCTCAATTGTTTTCTTGATTCATTATTTGCTTTCTGGAGCAAAGCATTTAAGAAGCCTTAAAATCAGAGGACGATTAACTTGGTTATTTAAAATACATAATTGTGATTGGACAGACGGACCATAAGTGTTCAATGCATAGATCAGTGTCATTCTTGGCATGTTCTGACAAATTAGATAGCAATACTTCACAGGATTTAGATTGAAAGATGTTAATTAGGTCAGTATTAACATGGTTAAACTGTGGGCCACGAGTTTCCTCTGTATCTCTCGCTCCATCTTAATCTAATTTTGCTGTAAGTATGCAGTATCTAAAGTTTATATGAGGAAGAGGAGGATGATAAGAGAGCAAATTATCTAATTGGGAATAAAATCTGCCCTCCTGTGAAAAGTTGACTTTGCTTGGCTTATTTAAACCTTTTTAACTTTTAATGAATTCTTTGTTATCCAGAGCAAAGAAATTAAGAAAATATCAGAAATCTTGTTTTAATCATAAAAAAGGCTTCGAAACGATGAATTGATTATCAAAACAGTTTATTCATTTAGTAGTCGATTAATTATCGATTGAACGATTAATTGTTTCTGCTCTAATCCTTTTTATAAACTGATGAACACTGCAAACAAGTAATGTACACTGTACATGTGTTGTGTAATGCCTGTTACTTATGCACAGTAAACAGCTCTTCATGATCCAGTCCAGTGGGCATCCAGTTAGAGATAAGGAAGAGATGGCAGCCATGCAGTCAGAGTAGTGACGATCTGATTAGCCAATAGCCATACATTAAACAGCATGTCCTCTGAGATGTCATGCTCTTTTCACTGTTACAAAATGGGCATCAAATGTCTTTCATTTATTGCTCTCGCATCTACAGAGATATGCGGGGGGGCCAGATGAGGGTAAGGACACGAAGAGATTATGTGAGGGGAAAGCTGAGAGGTGCAGAATGTAAGGATGAGAGCAGTCTCTTCTGTACTTGATTGATTTCAGTGTATCAAAAGCTGAGATGGGGTCATCCCAGCAGCAGCAGCAGCAGCAAGTTTGACAGAGATAAACACGGCTTTTAAACACTTCCCCTCATTTAATGTCTTCACTGCTGATTGGATTTAAATCTTGGCTCCTTATCAGCAAAACAGCACTTTGAATCTATTAAGTCATTTCACTTGCTTTGCCCTTCTGCTTCTGCTGTATCACTCGCTGTCTCCCTCTCTGTCTGTCTGTCTGTCTGTCTCTCTTATTTCCATTGCGCTGCTTTGACAATTGGAGTTTACAGCCAGCACATCATGACTCATTCACGTTACACGATGACACACATTCATATGCAGGACATGCATATGTCACTTGTGCAACACAGACCTGGTGTCAGCAGCAGTGTGCTGATGAATGTGATTTTTTTTTTTTAATGTTTAGGATCATATTCACATCAGGCCATTGATGAAGTTATATGTTCATTTGTCAATATTATATATAATAGCTGTTAGAATTCCTCGGAGCTCATTGCTATGACTTTGCTTGTTTGTTTGGTACTAAGCATGTTTCGACCCGACATAGTCTTATTGTTCATTCTCCATTTTATGCTTGCTGGTTGTTGGGAATAATCACGTCAAAGCTAATTTTAAATATACGCTATTATTTAATGGCATAATACCATGTGACTCTTCAACTTGGCCAGTGTCAGTGAGTCAGCCAAGACATGAACAGACATCTGCTGTTTCAGTCCAGCCAATAAGGAACTCAGTTGGGGTTCTTATAGTCCTTTGGGACAGTTGCACCCTCTGCCCCTCAGTAATTCCCCTTATGGAGGCAAAGCAAAACAAATGTGAAATGGTATAAGAAATAAGGAGAAATTATTTTTCTTTTGATGGTTAACTTCCACTAAGAGGAATGAAGTATACCACATGTGGTCAGACATGAAGCATTTACAGTTCTTCTGTTGTTATGTTATTTGGTGCCATTGCAAATTAATCAAAACAAAGTGAACCAATGCACTGAACACAAAATGGCATGCTGGATATTATAGAGCACGAATGCACCCCAAGATATGATATATGAATAAAGGGTTTTTGGCAGAAGAGCAGATTTCCTGTGGCTGAGTGCTGCCACAGCTGAATGGCGGCGGATGAAGCTTGGCTTTGCCGCTTCGCTTCTCCCAGAGACTCACTGTAACTGTAGACTAGTGTGAATGTTGTTCAAGGGCCTGAAACCTCATCGACATTCTCAGTCAAGTCCTGGCACTACAGCGCGAGTGTCTGTCAGGTTTTGTATGCACACAGTATGGGTTAGCGGTTACCATAGTGACACGACGTGTGTGACTCGCACATGTGGTTTGGGGTAAGGGTTGGGTTGACGGTTTGACATAAAAGATTATCTTGGAATGGTTTTGTGAACAATTGTACGCACAGTGAGAGTACCATACGCTAGGGGTGGGTAAAAATATCGTTGTCTTTCCTTGTGCACTGCAATAATCGATACGCCAGGGCAAATATTGGTATTTTAATAAGTAAATGAAGGATCTTGAAAGTACAGAATCACTACTTGATGTCTCTTCGCAGCAGCACTGCCCAAATGAATGAGTGAAAAATGATCAATATTCAATACATAGACTTTATACACTTTGTTCTCTATGTTGTGAATACATGGAGAAATCCTGCACGTTTAACTGTTGTTATGTATTGTTATTAAGTCAGAAGGAGCTGTTGTAGAAGAGAAATGTCCTTGTGTGGCTTTCTAAGTCATTGGCTACTGATTGCTTTGGAGCCTTAATTGATTAAGTACTGATTTACTCTCTATAGTAGGACAGTTAAGAGAAGACAAACCCTCAGGGGAAAGTGCTTTATTTACAGACTGTAGCTACTTAGTCATTTCTGAGTCTGATGGCAGCTCCTTTTGGAAATCCTCTGATGTGTGCTGGTGGTTTTCACTTGTACTGTCAAAAATGTAATCATTACATTGTTGTGCCACCGGACACACGGACTCAACCGTCTGTTGACCTTTATTCTTTTACCCAGCTTCAGGTCAATAGTCTGCGCCGATGAAATGTCCGGTAGTTATTTTCATTAGCACCTTTGTATTCTGCAATAAAACAACTTATCCTGTCATAACAAGAAAAAAAATAAATAAATAAAAATACTGACCATTCATGATGATCAGTATTCATATTGGCTCAAAAGTGAGATCAAGTATCACACACAGAATGTACTGTACAGTCCAGACAACAGAGAAAAAAAGACTCAAACTGAGGGGCAGGTTGATGAGTTGCAGTGACTGGTGCTCTTTCTCAGAGGTTATCTGTGGTCACACTGGCCTGCGTGTCTGCTTTCCTCACATCAAGCCACACAGACTCTGCTGGTGGACATACACTCCTCCTTCTTACCTCCATTTATGATACTGTACCTCTGTTTGTTCTTTCTTTTTCTTTGAAAATGATTGTGTCTGCTCGGCGTCTTCTCTCTTTTCCTCTCACTTCACTTCCTTCTTTTTTCCCCCTCCTTGATCTTCATGCCAGTCATTGTTTATTTTGTACCCTCCCTCTCTCTCTCTCTCTCTCTCTCTTTCTCTCTCTCTCTACCCACTTCCCTTGCTTATAGAGTTTTATTTTGTCGTGCTTTAAAACTTCATCTTGAACTTTCTCTCGCCTTTGATCAGACTCTCTGTTTCCTCTCGTCTAATCTCCCTGATGTCCGTTTCTCTTTTCATGTTTCATTTACTCAAACCACAACTCTTTTTTTTTTTTTTCCTCAACTTGATTCTCATGTTACCTGTTTCATATTTGTGTTCTGTGGCTTCCTACATTGATCTTTTTTGTCATAGAATAAATACCCAGCAGGTTTAAGTGAAGCGGCCTTTTCTTCTATATTATGCTGATAGTTTTGCTATTCCAGTTTTCTTTCAGGATGCAATCAATGCACAGCAAAGACACAATGTTTTAAACGTCAAACGTCATTTTCTCATACTGACCTTTGATCTTCTGTGTGATTACTTAATGTTGGACAATGATAATTCCCTTTCCTTCACCTACCATCAGATGGAGTTTCTTTAATTCTAAAACACAAATACAGATATTTAGTTTCTCAAAAGGGATTGCCACGCAAAATATCGCGATATATTCCACTATGCTGATTTTCCTCACCATGTGCTCTTAATGAAGTGGCCGTTGGTGTCCAGTTAACTCAGCAGACAGAGGCAACATAAGCCAAATATAACAAAACAAAGGAAAAACACACTGATCTGATGATGCGCTCTCTGAGACGGAAAACAAAAGCCACCATGAAAACAAAGAAACAAAGCCACCATTGCTGAGGTGCTTTTAATATGCATCTTAGTGTGTTGTGTGGCTTCAAACCAGACACACGTGTACATGGTAGTTGACTTATTGTCTGTTTATGTGTGTGTTTTTCAAGTCTAGGGGAATATATGGCTCCATATTGTCATTCCCTTAGACAGAGTTGTTTCAGAGTCACAAGCCTTTTCATCTTGATGAGTCAGAAGGAGAGCTCTCTGCTGCATTCTCTGTCTTTTCCATGTTCCTGTTACTCAGAGTGTATATTTAGAGAGCTACATACTCATTATTCTCACTGTCCTTGCTCTGTTTCAGGCTCTCGCGTCTCACCGAGGCTACCTCTTGACGGCACGCATTCCCACCAAGGTAGGAGCAGCAGCTCGGCTTCAAGTGTTTCGTGTTTCACAGGCGCCGCTTGGTTTCTTCACGCCAGAAAGAAATAATTGATTAACTGCCTTGGTATAAACTCATCACAGTGTAATTTCAAACATGACCTCAGAACAGTTTTTTTGATTTTAATGGCCTTATATTTCATTGTGTGCACTCATTTAGCAGCGACTAGAATGTAATTTATGTTTAGAGGTGACAAACGGCAGCTTTATTAGTTACAGAATGTTAGATTCTCAACAGTATTGCAGCCTCCATTTACCTTCTTATCCTTTTTACTGTAACTGTGAGTATTGTGTTTATGTACTGCACCATGGGAGATTTAAAAATACATGTACATTAGGGTTAAAATAGTAGCTTAGGCCGGTTGACACGCCTGTGTTTTAAAATAAAACGTTGAACATGGACCAGCTGTGGCATAATGCAGTGCAGATGGCATCAGTTAGCACCATCACCGACCGTGAAGCACCCGTCATCGTCTGTGCGGGCATCATTGACACCACTACCACGTAAAACCAACAGTGCACTAACACAATGCAGATGTTCCCTCAAAACTTCCAGCAGCACTCGTTCACTTTATGTCATTGTCACAGCTTAACATTTAGAAACTTCACGTCACACTCCGTGGGAGCTGTGTCTGGCCTGCAAGCTTCTGTGCACAGGCGGTTAGTAAATGTAGAAAAAAAAAAAGGTTATTGCTTCATTTATTTCCAGTACCATGCCACCATAAACTTGGAAAACACATTTTATGAAGTTAAAATTCATTCACGACATGGTTTCGCAGGATCTTCTTCAATAGGTTTAACCTTCACACAACTACATTTTGGGTAACAGATCCAACGGCTAATTCACTCGGGATGCATGATATTATCAGCACTATATCAGTATTGGCCGATATCGGCTTTAAAATGTATTATCGGACATCGGAAAACACGCTAAGATCCGCCAAAAAGAAAAAAATCTGCTGCGACATACAGAAGAGACTAAATGGCATGCAGTCGGGCAAAAAGAAAGTTTGGGTTATCGGGCCAAGCACTCCCGATATATCGGCATATTGGATATTGACAAAAGGTCTGATATCGTGCGTCCCTCAAAGTCATAGTGGAGATAGTTGTGTCGACTTTGCCGTATCATTTTTCCACATAACAAATTCGGTTTTACTGACGTTTTCAGTCAACGTCTGAAAAATAAATAGTTGTCATCGTGTAATACTGACTGTGAAATCATGGTGAACTGGCAACACGCCGTGTGCCACGCAGTGATTGTAAATCGTCTCAGACTGTGAACAATGTTCTTCTCACATCTTTTGCACTTAAGATCTTCTCAGTGAGAAAAGACACTGTAGGTCTCAACAGTCGTTTCCTTATAACTCATAAGATCCAATAACATCATCCAGGAAATTCTTAAAGGCTGCTCATCCAATAGATGCTTTCCAGTCAACAAAATGCCTCCAGGGACACTTTAGGCGATTGATTGGTGGCTTAAAAACTGATTTATAGCTTTACTGAGGGTGGAAGAGGCCATAAAGAACGCTCGAGCAGACCCTGTTTCACAGGACACATTCATATGTTTACACTGTTCTGAGCCGTTTATTCAGCTGGCTCTGCTATTTTCCATCTTCTCTAACCTGGAGATTTTTTATTTTTTCACCATATTTCTATTGTCTGCAGTATTTCCTACCCTGTCTGTTTTTCCTGTTTCATCCTCCTTTTCTCTCTCAATCAGATAAGAGCCGCAGATAACCTAAGCGTTTCCTTCTTCTTCCCTTAAAGCCATTGACTCTTGTTTGTCTGAGACGTTCTCTTTGTTGTATACAACTATTGACTTTTTTCCATGCTCTATAGTCCAGTTTTTCTCAGTGCTCTCTTGACAGTTTTGTGCTTTTTACTTAATCTGACTCGATCGTAGGTGATGTATTTGGTCCGTGTGAGATGTGCATGTTTTAATGTTGTTAGTATGGTTTTAGCCAGCAGAACCCAAGGCCTTAACATGGTTTTATCGTATATCAGTGGCATTAAACCTCAGTTTAACACTAGCTGAGTCTCTCTCCTTCTCCAATCCCCCTCTAGCTCTATTATGCACCTCTCAGTGGGCTTTCTGTCTGTGAGTGTGCATGAGTCTCCAACTGGCGGTTTGTTCTTGAGATGCTGCAGGGCCTACAGTCTGTCGGTGTAATCCCCCCATATATGCTCGTTCTCACAAACTCCTACATATCACTTAATTCATTTCTCCCTTCTCTCCTTTTCTTTTTTTGTCTACAGCCTCTTGTTCCATTATGTCTCGCACACCTGTTCACCCTTTATATCGCCTAATGGAAACTCAGTTAATGGGAGAAGTAGGAGGGTTTACATTGAGCATCGCCTGTTTATAACTGTGACCTACTTGTTTTTCATAAATTCCAGAGGCTAAATATTTACGTTTGGTTTTAACAACATCCTGCTTCCAAGTTCAGGTTCAGTCTCCGTGTGTCAAACTGTCGTCCTGTGTGCGACCGACAAACAAAATAGTGTTGTAGAGGTGACAGACGGACGGTGAACGAATGAGTGACTTTGGTTCCTGCCGTTGGCTAGAGCTCAGTTATAATTGGCTGGTCCTCAGTTCAGTGTGCGTACTTGCTGTGTGAGATGAACAGATTGACCTCGTTCGAGTTAGGTTTGAGCGCGAGTAACACAAAGATGATCATCACAACAGAAATGAACAGGATATCTCTGACTGAGACACTGGTCACGTCAAGGTAATTGAACATTAAATGCAAAATATATTAATATCACTGGTGAAATGTGATGTATATGTTAAAATAAAAAAATAAAAAATATTTCTAGCTTGTGGATTAGTTTGTTCCCTCTGAAATACTTCAAATGCACACATGCACGCACTGCAGACAGTAGACAGACGGTCTGCTTACATGTAATGCTTATCCTCTCCCACCTCTCATCTCAGAGCCAAGCCCCAGGAACACTGCACCCACCTGGAATAGTCTGGCCTTGCTCGCTGGCCTGCCCTCCGGCACTGTGCTGTGTGCATGTGTTTGTGTGTGTGAGAGAGAAGGAGAGAGTTTGAAGAGACGGGGAACTGTGTGCTCTGTATATAGTTGAAAGAATTTGTATTCAAGGTTTCCCCTCTCACATCTTTTTTCTCCTTTTTAGGAATGGAAAGGCAGGCTCCCACTTCTCTTTGTTTCTTTGTCCTAAGAAGACTTGTGGGTGTTTTTAATCCTACTGCACATGAATAGAGAACTCATGATGAGGCTTTTTTTTTAATTTTACAGTGTTTTCCCATTGCCCATCATACAGGAAGCAAAAATGTGAACCCTAGAAAAGAAATGATCTCAGAGCAGTTATCATTTTAATCCTAAAATGATGAAGCATTTAAATGCATTTAAAATGATTACATGCTAAATGGACAGATGAGATAATTTGGCTGAAGTGTCTCTGTCTTTTATCTGAACTTACTAATGTGTCTAATGCTGCTCTATACTCTGCACAGGAGCAGAGAAAGAGACACAAAATGACTGCGTCCCTACCTATCAATTATGGAACAGGCATATTTTTACACATTCCCCCTGTGCTAGACTTGTGTTATTAGCCTTGTTTGCTGTCACGCAAACCTCGCAATCTCACACAAGTTCACACACTTGCACGTGTATTCATATAAAAACATTGCACCGTGTGTACACTTCAATATCCGGCTTGTGTTTCTTGATTGTTATGAAGGAAAGATATGTAGTGGACTGTTATTGTGTGTTATTGTTCCTAAAATGTGCTTCCCTGAGCCACACACCAATCATTTGATGGTACACAGGTGTCAGGATACCCTGCAGATACAGAGAACTCTTCTTTTATTGGATAATGTTCAGTAGTGGAAGTGATTTAATTGTGACTTCTGTGCTCTTTTCAGGTGGAACACTCCTTTAATTACCTAGAAATCCAGGGGATCGCTTGTAACAAGCCGACACAGGTACACATCCTTAAACGATTTGTTTTTCTTATTTATCGATTACAGTTGTTTTGATAATTGATTACTCTGTTTTGGAGTTTTTTTAATAATCAAAACAAGCTTAAGTGTAGAAATATTACATGTCAGAAGCTGGAAAACCAGAAATGTCAGATTTTTCAGCTTCTTTGATCCATGTGATGAACAAATCATTAAAACTGAGAAATATTGGTTAGTAGACAACACAAGGCATTTGAGAACGTCATCATATCGAGGTTTGGGAAACACAAATAAACATTTTTCAACTTTTTCCAGCATTTTATGGACCAAACAAATACTCCTCTACATGCAATGTCAGAAACGAGTCATAACTCTGTTCTGCTGAATGAGTATAGTCGCTAATATGTTGATGGAATCCCATGATGGTAATGCTCTACCTCGTTTTAATTCTGTAGCAGAATATGCAACATGTAAGTTAAATGGCAAATGGAGTTAGAAAAATGGAACCAAATCTATAATAAGCCCTGTCGCCTGTAGTGGACATGCACCTTAGAGACATAAAACTAAGAACTGTTGTGAATTATAGTGTAATCCGGAGAAAAATCATTTACATATGAATCACTCAAATCTGTTGAAAAGCCGAGAAACACTTCTTGGTTGACTAGCTGTTGACTGCAGTGGAGCCTCCCACTCGTTTCAGGAGATGTGTCCTCTTAATGTCTTGCCTGCTGGTCTCCTGTATTGTCTTATGTAAATTTTTGGCCCATAGTGAAGGCACATATCAATTTCTGTGAGCATTTGCATAACTCCAGCCTCGGTAAATGTCGTTAAACCCTTCCTTAATGCAAATATGTGGGATGCAGATGTGGTTGAGTGGACAGATGGTGGTGCTTTAATTGTCATTCTTCATTTTGTGACTGGGTGAAGTCACATTACATGGCAGAAAAGGGGAATATGAACTGGTGAGGGAAGGGAATGTGATACCTGTCCTGCAGACACATAATGCACGTGTGTGATATCCTCTCACTGCAAATAAACTAGATGTATTTGTTTAATTAGATTGACAGAAATGACTCGGTGATGTTTTCCTTTTAGCTGCTGATAGAGTACGAGCGAGGCTCCTTCTCTCTGAAGCTGCTCTCCTCCGACGAGGTCAATGAGGTGGTCGCTCACATTGGAACCTGCCTCGTGAGGATATGTCCTGGTCTGCCACCGAGGTGAGTTTAGTCTCAGGATGTGTATTTTCATGCATTGATGATGATGATGATGATGATGATGTCCCAGTCATGCATGAGGATAAGAACCTTCTCACATTATTGCTGATCTGTATTTGAGGATCTGGGCAATTGAATGCATAATGAGGATGTCAATCTGATTTAATATGTTTTGGCAATAACAGGAAGTATGAGTATAAAAGCAGAAATGAATGCAGATGTAAAACCTTGATCTTTTAAACTCTTTGTCTTGTTAACTTTGACTTGACTGAGAGGCTGACGTTTATATGTTATGAGCTGAGGTGAATTTTATGCTGCCGGTGCTCTTTTTCTTAAATTTTCTACTAAGGTGTAGACTCACTTAAATTCCCTTTTAGTTTAATTCCATATCATTGGAGTACTCACTAGTGCAGTGACTCTTCTGAGAGTCGGTAGCTTGGAAACAGTCCATTGACAAGTAAGGTAATGAGAAAGTAGTCTGGAGCTTTGTGATTAAAACTATTTTAAAGTGAATGGATAATGAAATTGCACCAGCTTCGGTGTAGAAATTGGATGAATTACTTATGTGCGTTCATTTGTCATGTCTCCTCAGTAAAATGATAAAGAAGCTCTGTATGGAGCCTCCGGACAGGCTGACCACGCTGCAGAATCTCTGGGAGAACAACAAACCTGCTGAGCCTGGACCTTGTGGTAGGAACCAGTGACTCTGATCACTTCTTGCTTCTGCGTCTCGTTGATTTAATGTTTATTTTTTATAGAGTAAACAGCCTTGGTATAGTAGTTAAACATGGCAGTTTGTTTATAAAAATGTATTGTGTTGAATTACATGGATTTTATTTGTGCAATTTCCTGTCTCTGTTGTGCAGGTGGATTTTCTCTGATGTACAGGTGTGTTTGTGACTGGTTGGGTCTGCCGTACAGAGAGGAGGTGCAGTGGGTCAGTACACATCTTCTTTTTTTTTCATTTGCAAAGATTTGACGCATCCTGTTCCATTTGTGCTTTAGTTCTGTTGGCCATAGGTGACATGAAAATGCCTACAACCTTTGGATAAAACGGATATTCTCAACAGGATATGAATATAGTAACCCTTATTTATTAATATCTCCTCTGTGCTCTGGCTGCTTCTGCTCTGCTGCTCTGCAAGATTATTTTTGTATGACTCATCTGGAGCTACCATGTACATATGCTAGCTTCAGATAAGTCATGGCTCGTGGTGTATTTTATGTAGAATAGGGACATTTACAATTTAATCAGCTTGTTTAAAAAGCCACATCATTGCCATTGTCTAGTTTACATCTGTCCCTAGGCAGGTTACTGGTGTAGAACAAATTACATACAGTACAGAAGTTAAAAAAAACAACAGTTAATAAGGACCATAGGTTTGGAAGATCTTTATCGTTTGAAGTGTTAGAGTGCTTATGCTAGTGCACGTAGATTGTGAAGAGGTAAAATGAATTGCACTTTTGTCTTACGCTTCAGAGATCACAATTAGGGTTGCAAAATTCTGGGAATTTCCAACATTGCAAACTTCCGATGGGAATTAATGGGAATTCATGTGAATTAACGGGAACAAACAGGACATTTTCAAACTTTTTTGAGAACCTAAATATAGTAAATAATAAATATAAACATATATAGTTGATGCACTGATTATCTACATGTAAATATGTATGTATATGTTCCACAATATATATTTATCTTTCTTTAATAAATCCACATTTTCCAGTTAATTCACATTCATTGCCATAATGTCCATGGGACGTTTTCAATTTGGAATACTTATGTTCCCATGGAATGTTTCTGGAAATTTACTGGGAATTTTCCACTCCTTTACAACCCTAGTCACAAGTCAGGTTTTCACTTGGCCACATCTTTAAAAACAGCGTCATAAGACTGCGTGTGTGGGAAGTGTGCCATGGACATCTATGTAGTTGCAGTAACATACATGTATCAAACATGTATGTCCTGACCTGTTTTCTTTTCCAGGATGTCGACACCATCTACTTGACACAAGACACCCGAGAGCTCAACCTGCAGGACTTCAGCCATCTGGAGAACCGGTGAGACAGAGTGTTACCGTAGCACATCATCAGGTTACGTGGCACACACACAAAGGCCACATGGCTCCAAATAAAAGAGAAAAGAGAAAATGTCAGTGTGACATGATTCACTTTCAAATGTCAACATCACAGTCAAAGCTCTACCTTTTCTCTCCCCCTCAGGGATCTGGTGGCCATAATAGCAGTCCTTGAGTTTAACCAGTGGTTCACCAAGCTCTCCACTAAGGACTACAAACTGGTTAGTTCTGGTTTTCATCATCTTCTATCCTCTTAAATATCACTGTCCCCCATATTCATCTATTTGTTTTACCTTTGTGAAATCTAATTTACAGCCTCCATTATTGTCATTTTTAATGAACATTGTAATGCATGTCTAACATGTCCTCCTCCATCTACGCTTGTGTTTCTACGCGCAGCTGTACGTATCCGACCGCACAGAGTGTTTTGCTCATTGTTTCGTTCTTCACCGCCTCATGTCCGTGGAGTGAGGATCAGCACTACTGTGTTCTCTTGCGATAAGACTCTCATTCCTGACGAGGTTCTAATGTCTGTTGCCCCCCCCTGCAGCACTTCATTACTAAGTCTCTATCTGCAGGCTCTGCTCAGTCTCATCACATACCACACACACACACACACACACACACACACACACACGCTTCCCCAGTCCAAACAATTATCCCATGCCTCCGTTATAGACACATCCTTTTGTAATGAATTTTTAAAACTCGCCCCCTCCCAATGTCATGTTCTCACTGGCACATGTGCAGCTTTGCCTCAGATCAGTGTTGTTGTTATATGTACCAGGTTTGATTAGATATCATATTTTTTCCTTTTTTACTGCTAATTTGGCTGCTTTATAGATTTCAGCCAAGTGTCTTTTGTTTTTAAGTTTATTATTTTATTGTAGACTTCAATTCCCTTTTCCTTTTTCCTACCTCTGCAACAGTCAATGCTGTGAGGGGAGACATTGTGTGTCTGGGTTTTCCTGGTTGTCTTCTCAAGAGCACAGTCTTAAAGGAATACTTCATCGATTCGCATTTAGCTTTGTATTACTAGAATAGGGGTAGTATTTTTTAAACCTTGTGCTTCCCAACCTCAGTTTCCCCTGAGTTGAGAAATGTATTCATTATTTTTTTGTGTTACATGCCCACCAGTGACACTTGGTCCTGTTAGCATAACTGTTAGCAAAGATGGCGGACACTGTTTACATTCTGGGAGTGAGGTCTCGTCCCCTTAGAGTGGGTCTAAAAAGTGCGGAATTAGCGTTGTAGTTTGAAGCCTCGGACCAAGTGTCACTGGTGGACATAAAAAGATATTTCTCGACTCAGGGGTTCAAACTCAGGTTGGGGAGCACAATTTTAAAAAAATACTACCCCTATTCTAGTAATAGTAAAATCAGTGAAGTATTCCTTTTATAACAGCGTGGAAATATCTTTACATTTGACACATTCCGTTGAGCTCACATAGAGCTGAACAAGAACATATAATATGTATATATATATATATATATATATATGTATATATGTATATATATATATATATATATATATATATATATATATAAAATACATAAAATACATATAATACATATAATATAAACATTTCTGACCTTAATGAACAACATGCGTCAAGGAACAGAAGAGGACAGCTAAAAACGTGGCTGCTTGTGCGTGCAGTTGTGTTTTTTCATGGTGAGGATGTAGGAACAAATGCTCTGAAATGTGATTTGGAGTTGTTTTTGGTCTTTTGCCAATGGGAACAATAACAATTTAGAAAGGAGCACAGAGAAAGAGGGTGGGAGGGAGAGAGAGAGAAAGTGTTGACAGCAAAGAGAGCAGTGAGACAAAAACAAAAAGGCCAAAGTAGAGGTCAGTGGAGTAACAGAAAGAGATGTGAAATGAACACGAAATGATTTAGACAGTGTTTGTACAGAGCTGTCGGAGTCAAAGAAGGAAGGTAGGAAATAAACTATCATACACACACTCAGCAGTGAATGAGCTGATGTTCCTGCCAAATCAACTGACGTGCAGATGGTCCACTTAAGGGCAATGTTGCTCTTCTTCTTAAACTGTAGTATATTTTCTATCTGCACATTCACATTCAAGGTATCCAAAAGCCATTAGGGAAGGAATGATGCTGCTCATCCTGAGTTCAGTCAAGCTGTTTGTCTTGTGGTGTCATCAAGATCCTGAGCTGTAAAGGAGAAAGAGGATAAGAGGACATCTCAATTACCTCACAGTTTCACAGAATGTGACTGTGTGTGAAGCAGTTCTGATGTTTTAGCGGGGTCTCTGGGTCTGACCAGCGCAGCATGACGAGGCCTTTTCTTTAAATGAGTGCTAAATGGTGCAGGAAACACGCCGACAGTGTCACCCAGCAGCTTTCTGGTGAGTCATCATGGGAAATACAGGCCTCTTTGTGCACCCTCTCTGCCTTTCTGCCAGACTCCAACCCACTGTTTTTCTTTCTCCATTTTATCCCTCAGTGCCCTCATGTCCCCCTTATTTTTCTGTATTATGTCACCCCTCACTGCCCTCCATCATTCTTATCCCTCTTCTGCAACACTCACAGTTTCGCAGGGTAAACATGTGAACAACGAGCCCTTTCTTCTATCTCTCCCCTGTCTCTTTCTCCATCATCTCTCCCTAGTTGCCCCCTTTTCCCCCCCATCGCTGTTGATAAAGGTCTGGGACAATGTTGCCAGTGTTTTGGTCACAGTGACGCAGCAGACTCAGAGAAACAGTGCTGTGTAACAGGAATGCCTGTCACAAAGAACAGCAGCAACACATGGAACCAGTAAAGTTGTTACAATAGAAAATGTTGTAATGAGTAATTAGGCATTTTCATATGAGTACGACAAAGTACACAAAGCACACAGTGAAGTGGGTGAGTGAATATCTGGGTAGGGCACGGACATGCGACTGCTGAATTTGACATGTTTGTCTTTTTCTCTGTTTTTGCTCCGTGGACTCTCCTCCCCTGTGGTGTTGAGACCACAGAAGCGAGACGACGTTCTTCCTCTCAAGTGTTCACAGTCTGGCCTCCTCAGTCTCTCCCTGTCACGCACAAATGGTCTTTAAGTGGAAGAGACAGAATTTACTCGTGTCCTAAATGTATTTCTGTCTTGCGGCACAGCTTTAATTAGCATAAATGAACAAATTCCCGGGGACTCTTGACTGTGTTTTGCTCAGGATGTATCCCAAGAATATTTTTTCCATGACCTTGAATGTTTCAGTACAAGATTGGGTTCTCATCTCAGTCATCAGAGCCAGTTTATTTATCTTTTTTCCATACTTTTTAATTAAAAGTGATGAACAAATGCCCTTAACAGGTCACTGATAAAACGTTTTTCTTGTGTTGCCAGGATTGTGAGACCGCTTATGAGACACATGTTGGTTCATTTTGCTATCGTATCCCATGTATCTGATTACTAGTGTTATGTGTGTGTTCAGTCGGCAGATGTGTGTGAACAGATCCTCAGGGTGGTGTCTCGATCCAGTCGCCTGGAAGAGTTGGTTCTGGACAACGCAGGACTTAAAACGTAAGATAATACACATGATTAAAATGGCAGCTTGAGGATTCTTCATGTCTGAGTTAACATGTACATGGGGGAGGACTAACTACTGATTTTCTTTGTCTTAGAGTAAAATGTAATTGTAAATGGCAAGACAATGGAATAGTATTTACTACTGTGCTTTTCATCACATTTACTTACAAAGTGACAATTTCAGCCACAGGAGGGCTGGTGTCATCCGTCTTTGAGTGAACTATTGTTCAGTGTATTGCTGACATTTTAGTTCAGTTGTTTTCTTTCTGTAGCTGCGTTTACAAAACACAAAATAATCCAGTGTTTTGCAACACCGCTAATGTCGCATCACAACACATGCTAGTTCTTCCCTGCTGAGTAAACGTGTAGCTGGGCACTGCAAATCACTTTGATAGATTACATGTGTGCAGTTCATTGGTCATACGCACACATAATGGAAATACTTGTTCACCCTTTCACAGGGATTTTGCTCAGAAGCTCGCTGCTGCCCTGGCCCACAACCCCAGCTCAGGACTCACCACCATTAATCTTGCCAACAACCCACTGGAGGACAGAGGTATGAAAGCCGCTCTGATCTAGAATAATGTGCTCATCTCTGCTCCATTACACTCACACACATGCTTGTTTCTACTGCAGAGCAGCACAGTTGTCCTACTTGTCTTACGTCGTGCATAATTAAAAACAAAATTGAAGTAGAATTAAAAGTGGGCCACTATCACACAACTCCGATTTAGTTTAAGTGGCCGTTTTATTATTATTATTGTTATATTGTACAGATCAAACGCTGCACCACGGCTGTCACAGTACAGGGAGTTCAACAAATCTTTGCAGCAGATTTACAATATCTGAATTATAATTCTTCATGCAAAACTCACTACATACACCTCATCCTTGTAGTTAGAAGTACGCCTGACAATGACAGACGTACTGTTATTACACTGTTGTAAATGTTGTATCAATTTTACTAAGTGGTTATTTATTTAGTGTTGAAAAGACACTGTTGTCTTGCTGGCTATGATTGAGAAGCACCCTTTTTCTGTTTCCCTCCCTTCCTGTAGGTATCTCCTCCTTGGGTGCCCAGTTTGCCAAACTTCATATGGGGCTCGAACATTTAAACTTCTCCAAAACCTCACTATCACCCAAAGGTAAGTGCTGCTTTATTAAGAGCCTGATGTTCTGTTGTAAATGACTTGCTCCCCTGCGATCTGACACATTTCACGCTTCCCACTAATCTCATCGCACCTACAAATGGGATGCTAATAACGCCTAATTGCTTCACTGTAAACACTGTGAGTGCGTGAGCAGGGGGACAAAACATGACATTTGTAATGTGATGAGGCATAAACAGTGTGCATGTTTTAATTTGTTTCAATGTTGTCTTGACATGATGGAAAAGTCCTGCCGTAATGGCTCGTAATTAGACGTTATAAAGATGCTGATTCTGTTGGGAATTTCTAGATTTATTTTTCTTTATAATTTCTAAATTAAATGTGCTTGTTGTCACTTGTAGGTAAACTTTCCCTTTGGTAAATGCTTCAGCATCAGGCACCATCTGTAGGGACCCTCCGTAAACATGCTCTGCTCTCAGGCAATCAATAAACAGCTATCATGTTCCTCAGTGCAGGGTTTGACTGAGCCTGGCTCATCTCGCTAACGGCCCAACCCATAATCCAAACCTCCCAAATCCCTTAGCGCTCAGAGCAAATTAGAGGATAATTACTTCTTAACTTTTTTTTTTGCTTGGAGTAAATCAGCCATTTGATCTTTTTAATTTCTGTCTATTTCTTGCTTTATTTAAATGATCCAAAAATCATCTGTATTATTCTCAGTTTTTTCACCAGTTTTTCCCCCTTTACTGACCTATTTTTCCCTCCTTTTAACCTTCTGTTATGTCAATCACTTGTCAGTCATGCCTTGATTTATTGGCACACAGATATTCAGGATTTTATGAAAGTGCAAGTTCAGTGTGTTTGTCGTGTGACTCTAAATATTACATGTGTCTTTAGTGCAGTAAAAAAAACACAAGTACTAAAAAACACACCAAGATGTCCTCATAACAACACACAATCTGTATAAAAAACTACTTCCTGTATGGCTATGACAACCTTCACCAGTTCATATTGTAGTGCAACCAAGGGGGACCATGAATGTGAAATGTCATCCCTCTACTGTATGCCACTCAAGAGGTCATTTATTGACTATTATAGTCAAGTAAAAGCAAACAAGGTTCATAACAGGCCAATAAAAATTCATCAAAATGAAACATAAGCATATTTTTCTTATGCGACTATGAGAAACGTTCACACCCATTCATGTTCACTGCTTTTTCTGTCACGCATCTACAGTATTATACCCAGTTTATCCTCTCCATATCCTATGACATGTTCTCTCAAATAACGGCTTAGACAACGGATTTCACTTTTGATCATTTTATAAATTCCCACATCATGCGTTCAAAACAGAGAATGGTTCACCTTCAACACAGCGGGACAGACAGACAAAGTGAAACGTGTACGCCACCAAAACTACACCTTTTTCTTTGGACTTTCCATGCATCATTCGCTCTACATTCAGATCCTGCTCTTTCCTGTCTTCATCCACTGTCATTTCCTCTGGTATTTCAGTGTTCTGTCAAAACGTCGAGTGGAGATTTAAGACACTGCTGACGCCGCTTGTGTGTGTGTGTGTGTGTGTGTGTGTTTGTTTAGGGGTGAACAGCCTTTGCCAGTCACTGAGTGCCAACCCGTCCATCCCCAGCAGCCTGGTCCATCTGGACCTCTCAGGGAACATCCTCAGAGGAGACGACATGCAGGTGCATAAGCACAAGCATCAATAACACTTCATTTATTGACACAGTTTAGTGCTACAGTTGTCTGGAGGCCTTTTCAACAACACCCATCACAGTGATTTGCTGTTATTTGAAGCAGGACAATGATTTATGATACAGTTAAATGCTGTTCAACAAAATACTACAATAACAAAGTAAGACAGGTTTAAAGGAATGGAACAAACAGGTTTCCCCCTCATTCCACAATAAATGTTATGCTTTAAAGCACTAACTGTCCTCTTCTACTTTAAGATTATTGTCCAGCCTCTAACACTGAGTGCTGTGTGTTCTTTTATGCTCTCTTCCCAGCATTTCTACAACTTCCTCGGTCAACCAAACAGCCTGGCAACGCTTGATCTCTCTAATACTGACTGCTCATTGGACCAGGTGAGTCAAGAAGCACGGGTATGATATGAGTGATGAATATAAAGGGATACAGCAGGGTTCTCGCCAGCACAGTTGAGCGTAGGGGGCCCCTACGCTGTGATTTTGGTTCCCCCACGCTGTGTTTTCCGCCCTTACGCTATGTTTCAACCGGCGTAGTGAGGCTTTTCTGTTGTTTTCTTCCTTTTTGAATCTGTACCGTCGTAATAATACCTGAAATTTGAAAAAAAATTAAATAAATATCGATAGCAAACTTTAGCTTTACTTCACAAAATTTGGCCCTCAAAATGCAGGAAATAGTGTTTCAGAGGGTTATAAATTTCTAAATTTTCCATTGGGGGATGCCCACGGACCTACAGTAAGTTTTCTGCTATGCTGTGAAAAAATCCTGGTGAGAACCCTGTACGGTATTAAAAATGAGTCCAACGTCTCAACATAACAACACTATATAGTAGTTTTCTTTAATCAAACAACATGCAGTTGCAGTTGTATTTCATTCTGTAGCATTTATAGATAGATAACAACACATTTACATTTATATCTCATCACTTGTTTGAAAAGGAGTTGGCAGAAGTATAAACTTATATGTACCCACCACATTCCTATTACACACAACTCAATTTAAAGACTACTTTATCCCAAATGACCAAATATTTACATACGTACATACACGCTATTACACTATATACAATGTTCTTAATGTTCTCAGTACAACACAGAGATGGAAACACACATACTTTTTAAAGTTGTCCTGGCACGCTGCATTTTTAAATTTTATATCCCTAAATTTAAATTCTCTATAAAGATAAGGTCCAACCTATTAACATAATGTGTTGCGGGGAGTGTAATCCAATTATATACATCCACTCACTTACTGTGCATGTCTTGTGTAGAGGTCTGAATACTGTATGTGTATTGATGTGGGTCTAAGAGCCAAATACAACGTATTGATTAGTCTGAGATGTAGCCAGCTGTCAGTCTGTATATTGATGAGCTCCTGAATCATATGATGTCTGTCACACCATAAAAAGATATGCTCACTTGTAAACACGCAACAGGGCTGGAAGGTATTTGTAGTGAATGAAACAGCCATTTTCAAAATGAGGTAATAAAGTGTAATTGAGACGTACAAATCAAATTTCTATTTGATTTTATTCATGTTACATGTTGTGCGTGTGTTCCAGGTTTGCTCCGCTCTGCTGCGAGGTTCGGTCCAGCATCTCTCTGTTCTCAACGTGTCCAAGAGTGTCTTTTCTCACAGGTGAGAACAGAGAACACGGTGTGTTGACGCTGCACTTACAACATGTATTGATTAAGACTGCATTTTCCATGACTTATCAAATGCCACTGAACCCTGTGACGTACTAGAGTAAGAATACATGAGCACATCTCTGGTTATAATAATGTAGTGTACTTCTGAAATAATACTACCTAATGTGATTGAGTCAAGTGAAGTCAATTCAATTTGCCTCTGTACAAGTGACACCCTCTATCCTTAGAGGAGGAGGGCTCCCTCTCCCAGGACAGACAGACAGACATGCAGTAGGTGTCAAATGTACAGATTGACAAATTGGGCAGATTACAGACAAAACCTCACATTTACAAAGAGAGGAGAAGAGAACAAGATAGAGACCAGGATTTCAAAAGATTACAAAAACCAACCATCATGACTAAGCTTATGCCTTACTGGAAGTTCTATCAGACATGGCAGCTTTGCCATGAATTTAGTGTTGCTGTGAGACACCTGTAGGTGACAACAGGCTATTACAGACAAGTGTGTAACAGATGGACGGCTGGTGTAGTCCCCATTATCTCTCGGTCCATTGTGTCTCCAGGGAGTTGAGGTCTTCATGAGGCGATGAGGGAGGCAGAGGTTGTTTGGTGGAGAGGGAGTGAGGGAAAAAAATGCTCTGTTTGCTTCTTGTTGAATTAAAATAGTGTCTTAAAAAGTAGATAAAACCTAAAACATGATCGTGGTCATCAGTGTATCCATCGGGCATGCATTTATATCCTTGTCTCCGTCTGTAGGAAAGGCAAAGAGGTGCCTCCATCATTTAAGCACTTCTTCAGCAGCGCGATGTCCCTCAGCTCCATCAACGTGTCGGGGACCAAGCTGCCGCCAGAGGCTCTCAAGTGAGACAACATTCCATTCACATTTAATGTCACACAAGCAACGTGTTCGACCACGGTATTTGTGATTGTACTACTTTGTACTACTTCTGGTTTCTCATAGAATTTTACTCCACGCTGTATATGAACATTTAAAACTTTTATTGTCAGAAGAAATAAACGTGTCTTCTCAGCTGGAAGTTATAACTTGGACACTGCAGTTTAATGTGTTTAATTCAAGTATTTTTGACTTTAGAGTTTCAATATTGACTGTGGTGCTCTCAAGTAATGACAAAAACTCAGCAAACGATGCACTTTACAAAAAGGTCATTGCTTTATGCCTTTTTTTTTAACTTTTAGAGCACTCCTGCTCGGTCTGGCCAGTAATCCAAATCTGAAGGACGTGTCTCTAGACCTCAGCTGCTGTGAGGTGAGAACTGCATTGATTCGATTCACTAAACATCTTCATTTTCCCTCTGAAATTACTTAAGAGAAATTCAAGATTATCTTTTACAATGTGCACACTTGTATCAGACTAATGAGGGATCATTCTCTTTTTCTCATTGGCCAAAACTCAAGCACAGGAGGTAGGATACAGGAGGGTTAGGGTACACACATCCACAATCCAGATCCACACATTTCAGGTTTTGCAATGTAGTTTGTGTGCAAGATTAACAGAAGTCTGAGGAAAAGTTTTTTACAACCCAAGTTCACAATAAATGCTAAAATATTTGTATAATATGGAATAGATGTGAACACATTTGTTAAATCAAATCAACGAGACAAGTTGAAATCAAACTGTCATTAGACTCAAGTGTTTATAATATATCACAAATGCCCTTGTCATTATCACAGTTTTAAAGAAATACGGAGCATGTCAAATATTAAAAGCCAGTGAATTGTGGTTGCAGCGTTGGTGTTTGCTTTCTTGATTTAATTCCTTTTATTAGTCCTGTCTCTAGGCTCAGCAGCATTTGTGTAAGTGCTGTTGTCAGCTACCAGAGTTTGCCAAGTGTAGTACTTTGAATATAGTTTTAGAGGAGACACATCATTCAATGCAGTCATCTTTTTCAGGATCCACTTCAAAACCATTTGACTGGCCAGCAAAACCATTAAGAGGTTGTGTAATGGAAAACTTGGCACACAGCAGGCGAGGGCGGAGAGGGAGAGGGGAACGGAGGGAGGGAGGGGAGGATGAGGTGGGGGTGGTTTAGTATCCCTCTGTAATTGTTTTATCGCAACTCTCTCGCACACAGCAGGCCCTCGCCTTCATTCCTGTTGGAACAGATAAAAAGCAGAAGCTGAGGGTGTGGTGGTGGTGGTGGGGCGATCCGCTCCATATTTTATTCAAAGCTATAATGAAGCGTTTGGTGGGGGCAGCTGTAAACTGTGCTTTGAGTGGGTTGACAGTGTGCAAAATAAGGTCTGCCTATCACTTCCTGTTGTGTGTGTGTGTGTCTGTTGAGTTGTGTGCCCATGTGATGTCTGTGTGTTCGAACAGCAGAATCATCATTGAGCATCTGTGGGGATCTTTTTTTGAGTTGTTGTTGCTTAATTGCTGCTAATTGCTGGCCTGGCTCTGACATGCTGTTCTCTCCCCCTAATGCCTCTCAAAGCTTGGCCATTGTGTAAGTACCACTGTACTCACTCTTAATAATTAACACTTCCATTATTTTTTTATTTGCTTTCTGCTCATCCTTTTCTTGTTGGGCCCCATGTTTTCATCAGGATTTCACAATGAATGAAAGTCTTGCTGCAGCTGTTCTGGATGATGTGTGTTATTTTAAACTGTGCCATTTGCAACTTACATGTTAATCCCTTAATAGCTCTTCACGTTCAAAGTAGTGGTTCAGCCTTGAGTTGCATGTTTTACTTGTGTGTGTCTTTTCGTCTGAAACCTGCTTTGTTTGTTGCCTGCCTTTTACAACTGGTGCGCACGCTTTCATAGATTCTTGAGTGGAGAATATTTGAATTTACGTTGCCTAATTCAGTTGTGAAGCAGCAGTTTCCAACTCGCTCTTCTACACAGTGTCTTTTTTGTGCAGCTGTGCGTTCAAATCTCTCCCTCTCCATGTCTTTACAGCTGCGCTCAGGAGGATCTCAAATCCTAGAAGGCTGCATAGCAGAGATCCCAAACATCTCCCACCTAGATATCTCTGACAATGGTGAGATGGCAGCTTCCAGGCCTATTGTACCATACATGTATATTTAAAAACATCGTATTATAATTTCTATTCTACTCGTCTACCTCCAGGCCTGGACTCAGACCTGTCTACTCTGCTGGTGTGGTTGGCCAGGAACCGCTCCATCAGACATCTTTCTCTGGGCAAGAACTTCAACAACATCAAGTCGAAGTAAGAAAGTGGGGCCGGAGGAGTTGTGGCTTTGTGTGATGTAGCTTTCTAAAAAACGTCAAACACTCCGTATTTACATGACGTGAGAGAAAATCTAATTATTATCGTGGTCCAACTGAAACTGAGTCCAATTCACCAAACCACATTTCTCAGTGTTGGACTAACACACCGAGATAATGCGATTTACTTCTGCGTGTATATGTATGACTGGACTTAAGCTGGCCTCGGTGCTCTGCACATGTACTACAGTTGTAGTACACAGCAGAAGAAGAATTTATGCACTCATGTTTGTATACTGGGACAAGGACAGTAGTCCAGGTTATGGAAACTGACTGAAAGAGATTTTTGTTTGTATAATGGGGATGTAACTTTTATAGTACAGTGTTTTTTTCCTTCTCTGTCTTCCGCCTGACTTAGAAACCTTGCTCCCGTGCTGGACAGCCTGGTTCATATGATTCAAGAGGAGGAGTCGGTGAGTTTTTTTTTGTTTTTTTTTAAATCCCTTGATTGAATGTTGTAGCTCTGTAACAGACTCCTCCTGACAGATGCCTCGGGTCCAAACCCTGTATCGGCAAACGTCTAACCAGAAGAAGCAAATGAGTGGAGCTCCACCAGCTGCTCCACAGCTGACCTCTGACCTCTCCAGTGGAGGCTGTTTTGAATATAATTTCCCAGCGTGGATCAAACTGAGGGGAGGCCATGTGGTTTATGAGCACTGAGATAAAGGTTAATGAAGATGGAGCAACATTTTGTAACGTCTCATCGAGATGTCTGGATGACGTGAAAGAATGCATATCTGTTTTAATTCACTGCATGACAAAGGGAAAAGAAATCAAGGACAACAATATAATTTAATTACCTTACATATTACGAGATGCTCATAAAAAAAAACCACACTGTGTCAATCTATGTCTTATTGTGACGATATTAGAATACATAGGCTAAGCTGTTATTTTTTTAATCTTTTTTGCAGTTAAAATATAGCGATCTTCTCCAGCTGTGAGCCCTCTCCCCTCTTTCCTGTACCTCAATCAGTCTCACTCGCTTTATCTCCCTCTCCATCATGGGAGCTGTAACAACTGTTTTGCCCCACTGCCTGTCTTCCTTTGTCTCCCACATTGCTGCATGTGCTAGATTGATGGTCCTATTGAGCTGCTCTGTGCTGGATGGTTGCTTGTGCGCGCTCTCTCTCTCTCTCTCTCCCTCTCCCACAAAACACTGTATATAGCCTCATCCTGTTTTCTAAATACACATTAATTCTTCCCTGAATGATTTCAGAGACTTGAAGTAAACACAGACTGTAGCTGCTGGGAACAGCTGTGGAAACTGCACAGCAGTGACTACAGGAAAACTACAAACCTGCTCTGTGAGGCAGTTTAGTTTATCAGGACGGCCCTGTTACCTCTCTGCCTGTTTGATTTTGCTCTCTTTTTCTGTGGGATGTGTGGATAAATACGTCTGCAGGGGTCCAGGCTTGAGTCAGCAAGTGACACTTGACTTGAAGTGAAAATGATGGTCATTCCACATGGCGACAATCTGTGTTTACGACTCAGAAAGAGGCTCACACTGAATATCTGCATTTTAGTCAGCACATGCTAGACCAAATAACCACATATGGGAAAAACACCAGGGGGAAATATAGTTATCCATGTAATGGATGAATAGTGAAAAGAAAGAAAAAAGCAAGTGAGAATATGAGGGAAAATGGAGGAAGAGCTTCTTTTAACATACACAGAACGCAACAACAAACGCTCAAGGGTTTGTTGGTTTAAAGAAGCTCAGAGATGTGTTTAGACCTGGAAGTCCGGAAGAATTTCTCTGAGGGGCAGAGTGTATTTTGCATGTGAGATGAGTGATGGCCTTGTACTTTATTTGTTTGCAGTGTTTTTCTTTTTTTGGAAAACACACATAAACCTCCTCAGAGAGTGTGAGACACATCCCCAGGCATTATTTTTACCCTGAGTTCAGATGTGTAGACTTGGGACTAGCTCCTATCCCTCAAATGATGTACTTTATCAGCGAGAAGATAAGCGTTTCACTAATCCACCATGATCAATATTCAGAAATGAAGGAAAACCAGACTTAACAGAAATAACCTCTGGTCCAGTTATCAGTAATCATTGCATTAAACACTGAAAAGCCTTAAGGAGTGAGAATCTGCAATAACAAATTAGGAAATCCCAAAATATAGCGGATTAGTAAGTGTCGCACCACACGTAGAAGTGTGAATGAATGAATGAATGAATAGAAGGGTTTGTTTTTATCGCTGAGTGCAGTTAATCTGTGTAGGAGCATGCGTTTCTCATTCAGAACCACAACTGGGTTTTATTGAGATACAGAACGATGTTTTCTTGTGACTACAAGTCGAGCTGTTTTCTTGTGCTGGATGTGCTGGATGACAGAGCTCGTTTTAACTCCATAGTAGATTAGTTGATGTTCCATACTTGAGATTTAAATGTATTGCTGATTTTGTAAGACCCTAAACAAAGCTAAGGGGGCTGTTTCATTCCTAACACAAAAATATAAGAAAAGGATCAGTGAGCGTGGCTGAACTTGGCGTGTTGGCAGATTGGGAATTAACCAGTCTAGAGAAGGGAGATCACATGAGTGTCCAGCTGTGTGTAAATGGCAGCTCAGATCTGGTGAACAGACGCTGTGCCCTGTTGGGGATTTGTAAACCCTTGTATCACTCTCACATTACAAGGGAACCACTTAATCCAGTGATGAAGTCTTTTATTTCCCTGTGAAGATTTAAATGATAATATCACAAGCTTTGCTTGATGTTCTTGTTTGTCCTTTCAAAGCACCAGCATCTGAAAATATAGACCCTTTTATAGCGAGATTTCGCTTTAGATTATATTAAACATCTGTATTTTTTTTGTCCTAAACCTCGAGATAAAAGTCCATGCACTAAATAAATCTTTACTACATTTGAATGTGTTTAAAGGTTTATACCTTGAGTGCATGCTTACACTTTCTGTATAGATGTGTTCACAGAGTAGGTGATAATAAACCAAGCATCCACTGATAGTGAATTATTAGTTAATAGAATTATTAATGCTCTCAATGACAATTACAAAAGTTTAACTTGGCAGTGATAAAGAACAAAGGGCCAAGAAAACAACACTTTTCAATTCATGCTTGTGGAGCCAAACTGGAACTACTGAATAGCCTGTGGGTTGTAGATAAACTCTAGGACCAGACACAGTATACTATGTTTTCATAATGTTAACCCTCTCTCAACACTTTGTCCTTTAGTCATCCTCTTTAATATCCTTCTTTTGTCCCCCACAGCCCCTCACCTCTCTGTCTCTAGCAGACTCCAGACTGAAGAGCGATCTGACCATCGTTCTCAACGCCCTCGGTAGCAACTCCTCGCTCACTCGACTCGACATCAGCGGGAATGCGATGGGCGACATGGGCGCCAAGATGCTCGCCAAGGCACTGCAGATCAACTCCAAACTCAGGTGAGTTTAGAAAAAAATATACTTATATGTACTTATTACTTGCAGCATCCGTGGATATATCCCCAAAATATGGGAGCATTTCCATATATTATTTCTTTTCGAATAATTCACTTCTTATGTTGCTTATGTTGTGCAGGACTGTGATCTGGGATAAAAACAACACCAGCCCTCAGGGTCTTCAAGATGTAGCAGCCGCTCTGGAGAAGTAAGCTATGTTTTCTGTGTTTTGTGTTTTGTGATTTATTTTTATTTATTTATTTTTTTTACCAAATATGTGTATGTTGATTAATGTCGGCTCATGCAGTTCAGTGAAATGTAATAATCCCGTAACAACGGTGTCCTCAAAGAGAGTGCACATGAATTCTGCAGCAAACCCTGAGGTGTGTTTACACAGGAAGAGAGGATGAGAGACAGGAAGGCAGAGAGGAGAGAGAGAGAGAGGACATACACAGGGAATACAAAAACAAAGAGAGTACACCACATAAAACCTGCTGAGGAAGGGAAAGAAAGAGAAAGTATAGACAAAATATTTTTGTCTACTCTCTCATCTGATTGTATATCGTAAGGGTTAATATTCTGCGCAGGTGTGACTGTGCTCCTGGGACATATCTTTACATCAACCTGTCTCATCTCCGGTCTCAGTTTATTGTATTCACCCACCAGCTCATCTCCTTATTTCCTTTCTGATTCTCTTTATTAGATCGTGTGTGTTTAGTCATTTTTGTTTCCTCTCAAGAACCTTCCCTTGTATAAATACTGACCTTGTCAGGACCAGTAGTCCTCATGGGGAACAATAATTCCTTTTAAGATTTAGATTGTGGATAGGTTTAGGTTAGGTTGAGGCGTGAACTACCTATGGTCAAGGTTAGAAATAATGCTTTGTTCAGGCCGTCCACGTGATTGGAAAACAATGCAGTGTCCTAAGAAGAATAGCTGCCCAAACCTGTGTGTGTGTGAAATGTTATTGCCATCAGCCAATTTCCTCATGTCTCCTTTTGTTTGTGTTTTCGAAGCAGTTCCATCACAAAATAGTCCTGTCTATGTTGCTATGTTTTCACTTTTCAGTTCCACATAATATTTCAGTATTTTGTTCCCTCATTCCTTTCTCTCATCTGTCATGATATGAATGATAATGCTGCGTGATGACCTCTATTTCATGATCAGTTACCTTTTAATGCTGCCAGTTCAATGCTCTGTAATAGACCAGTGTGGTGGTTAACCCCCCCAGCACACACACACGTTTGCACAGTTGTTCTTCTTAGGACACTGAATTGACTTCCGTCCAGTTGGACAGCGTAAACAAAAATGTTATACCCAACTTAGATCATAACCAGCTAATGTCTAGCTCTAACCTCAATCTCACCACAAATCTTAGTCCAGAACTTAACCTGCTCCTCAGAAATGAGGGTCTGCCTCAGTAGGACCAGGTTTTGGTCTCTATGAAGACTACTGGCCCTGACAAGTTCAGTGCATTTGCCAGAAAAGGTCCTAAAGTCACACACAACGTCCACTATCTTTGATTGTTGCTGTTTATATGATATCTGTAATTCACAGCGCGTTTGCCACCCTGAATTAATTTCCGCCTAATGATGTTGTGATGGGAGCATCTGGTTTCACCCCAGGATATTCCATTTCTCTGGTGATAAACAGACCTCATCCGCTGCTCTAGAGTCTGCAGTTTCTCTTCCCTTCTATTAGTGAAAGTGCAGTATCACTTTGTACCTCGTCATTATTGTGTATGTCATGGAGTAAATAAACAGTGGACACATCTTACCGTTCTGTAATCTGTGTAAATGTACAACATGGACTCCTTTTTTTTTTAAACGCTTTGTGTCAATTAGGAACTTCACCATTCGCTTCATGCCCATTCCCATCATCGATGCCTCTCAGGCTTTGAAGGCCGGTCCAGAGAAAACAGAGGACGCCTTGCTTAAGGTATGTCAAAAATGATCATTGTGATGTGTTTCACGCAGTTTTGAGTTAGTTTAGTTTCGTTATACAGGCAGTGAAATTTAACTAAGGATGTAGGATGAAGCAAGAATCTAGTCTTACCCTCTCCCGTCTTTTTTCTTACTTTTTTGACTCTCAAAAATCCAATAAATGATTCAGAGAAACATTCAAAACATCAGAAAAGGGAAAACGCTTAATAAACTTATTTAACGGTATACATGTTTCCTACATGTATAAAAAAAAAAAGCTGAAAACCAACAGTTGTGACAGGTTTGAATGAATATCATCATCATTTTGGTTAATGATAATAACAGGGACTCTTTGCTCACCTTCCACAGATTGAGAATTATCTCTACAGGAACCATGAGACCAGAAAGTACCTACAGGAACAGGCCTATCGGCTCCAGCAGGGCATTGTCACCACAACCACACAACAGGTACACACACTC
Organism: Solea senegalensis; assembly: GCF_019176455.1. Classification (NCBI taxonomy): domain Eukaryota; kingdom Metazoa; phylum Chordata; class Actinopteri; order Pleuronectiformes; family Soleidae; genus Solea; species Solea senegalensis. The sequence goes on from NC_058029.1 coordinate 14,696,486, forward strand.
TCATAGCAGAGGCTCAGACGGATGTTCTGGGTGGCCACAACTTTCACATAATAAAGTAAAACCTTGGATTATGGTCTGCAGCTGCATGTACACAACAACAAAAATCACCACGTGAACTTGGTGATTTGACAATGAGGTGAGCTCACGTTTTCAAGATGTACAGATGAAGATAACAATGTGTTTGTTGTTTGTATGCGTTGTCTTGTTGTTATCTTTCAGATGATTGACAGGATTTGTGTGAAGGTGCAGGACCATCTGAACTCTCTGAGGAACTCGGAGACAGACGCCGTCGTGGAGGACGTCCGGTCAGCAGAGAACCTCATCAAAGATGCCAGAAACTCTAAAACAGTGAGAGGAAAAAAAAAACATTTTCTAGAAGAAATTGTATTGTACAGTTTGAGCAATTTTATCAGTGATAGCCCCTTGAGTTAAACCATCGCGTTTTCTGACATGGGTCCAACATGAAAACATATAGTACATAAAATGACAAAACAATAGGTGACACAATCACATAACATATTTACATACATGGACATGAAGGCTCTCATTTCCAAACACACCTGCCAACATTGTGAAACATTTTATCTCCAAGCCAATTTGAATAGGCGTTTCAATCATCCTTTCTATGATTCCTCCTCTCCTGCATTAGACACAACATGGACCTAGAATACAGAATGACTTCATGTTTATTGTTAATTGTAACAATAAACCTTCACTTTAGTTGTCCTCTTGTTCTCCTCCTCGTTTCCTCAGCTGCTTCCTAACCTTTACCACCTCGGATCAGCTTCCAGAGAGGAGGTGAACAGCTCCTCAGTGGGGCCCATTCAGGAGAAACTAGAGTCCATGGCTGGAGAAGTGACTGCGGTCATGGACCAACAACTACAGGTAGACTCATATGGCGTGTTGCCACTGGCGCGACTCTACTCGCCTCGGCATGGCATGGTTATTTTTACTTTTCCATTAGCGATAGTAACTGCTCCCTGGTCGCGAGCGGCGACTGTGTCAGGTGGAGTCTGTGCTCTGGTCATTGAGGAAGTACTGAACAAATCTTTGTAATTAACTTATTCTAATGATTCAGTTACACTAAAAACAACTGCTTTACAAGTCACTAGTCACTAGTTTGTGTGCTATGTGATGACCCCGCCCACGTTGAAGAGGTACAATAGTAATGGAAATCCAACCGGACCATGTAGTGGAAATAGTTTTTCTCCATGACTGACAATCACAAAGTTCCCACAGCAAATTTAGTTTATTTCTGTTATTGCACCACCTGTGTATATACTGTATATTGATAATCATCCCCACCACACTATTGTACATACTGTATATTTATACATACCATAATAGTTACAGCCCACTGTGTATACCTGTTGCACCAGACATTCATGCACACACATATCATACTATTATACCTATATTTATTATGTTACTTCTGATTTTATTAAATCTGCATATTCTGCAATGACAATAAAGTTGAACCTTATCTAAAGTAATGAAAGAGATGTAAATATGCATATTTTTTCGGTAACACTTTAGATTAGGGAACACATATTCACTATTAACTAGGTGCTCACTAACATGCATAAATACTAGCCCTTTATTAGTAATTATTAAGGACATATTAACACCTTATTCTACATAACCCTTTTCTACCACTATTATGACATGAATTAAGATTTTTCCTGATTAAGGTGTTAATATGTGCTTAATAATTACTAATAAAGGTCTGGTATGCTAATTATATGCATGTTAGTAAGCACCTAGTTCATGGTGAATATGTGTTCCCTAATTTAAAGTGTTACCATTTTTTTCTTTTCAAATTTAGTTTGTAATAGAGAGGTAAAATTGCTAAATAGTTTATCATTTGTATTAGACAACAGTTGAAATAGTTGCATTAAATACTGAATGAGCATAACCATCTTGACTAACCCTCACTCCACACAGACTCTGCTGGAGTCCATGGTGGACACAGCGGAGTCCCTGTGTCCCCATGTGATGAAGAGGTGTAGTCTTCGTTCGGAGCTAATGAAGGCCAGCTCAGCCAAGATGGTTGTGCCCAAGAGCTTCGTCACCAAAACCCTCCTGGAACAGTCTGGTGTGGATATTATCAACAAGATCAGGTGTGTGCTTGTGGGTTCTACTACTCGTACACAAATGTCTTATAAGTACAGTTTTACCAAAAGAAAGAGACGGACATCTTTGCAGTTATGTTTGAACTTTTCTTGCATGTCTTGTCTCACACTTTGACCTTCACCTGTCGGTCAGTGAGGTGAAGCTGAGTCTGGCGTCCTTTCTGTCCGATCGCATTGTTGATGAGATTTTGGAGGCGCTTTCCACTTCACAACTTACTCTGGTGAGATTACGATCCTCAAAGCTCTCAGGTTATCGATTTGTTCACAGTGCTTGTTCATTTGAACCCTTCACATGATCTGTAACACGTTTCACTCAGGCAGTCTTACCAGTCTTTTGCTCTTTTAATCTTCCTCCTTTATCACCTCCCCTTCCTGCTTCTCGTCTTTCCTCTGCTCCTCCCAGGCGGACCATCTTGTACGTCGAGGTCGACCTTTGGTGCAGCAGGAGTCGGTGGATCTGGACATCCCTGAGGAGAAGGTCCCTAAGCGGGCGTCAGCTGAAATTTTAGAGGGTGAGAGGCTGGAGGATCTGGAGACGTGCATGGTAGGTTTGGGTGGATGTGCACCCGGTCGACATCGACTCTCACATTTTTCAGCCAATCACATTTGGCTCTGAACTGTTTCTACATTTTCCCAGATTTTGTATACATTTTGAAGTATTTCACTTTTGACAATAACTTGGTATTTAAGTCAAATCAGGACTTATTTGTTATTTATAAAATGGTTGGCCTACAGTTTTGATAGTTGATGATCCAACAACCCTGCTTCAAAGCATCAGTAGCAGCAGTGGCAGCAGTGGACAGATTGTCGGAGTACAGAATCACATGATGAGACAGGAACTACTGGTCCTCACAGCAGTGACCTGGTCAGTGAAGGCTTAATATACACAGTTCAGTGCACAGACTCAACATTCCCAACTTTATTTTCATGGGGAAATGCTCAAATGCTCGAGTTCCATGGTTCTCATGCTGGTGGTACTTAAATCAGAAACACTGTTGTACTGTATCTGCCAGGGTGTGTGATTGGAGTGGAGCTGAGGAATGTTGACCATAGTGCATAGAAAGTTGAATCTATCACTCCATCTCAATCTGATTTCGCTATACCAGTGTCTGAAGTATATGTGAGGAAGAGGAGGAGGATGATGAGAGAGCAAGTGATCTTATTGGGAATAAATCTTCCTCCTGTTCAAGGTCTGTAGCTGAGATAATGGTGTTACTTTGAGAGCTCAGTATTTCCTCAGGTGGTGCTTGGTATAAAACCCCTGCTCTAGTTCAAAATGTGCCTCAATTTAAAATAAAAATGTCTGTCCTCATATACATAAAGGGAACGTGATTTCTCGCTCTCACAACCAGACTGAAATCGACTTGTGTGTCCTCGTCTGTGTGTTAATGCACTCACATACCTGATCTCCCCTCTTTTCTATCTCTTTTACCTACCTCTCCTTTCTTCTGTAAGAAAAATCAATCAACCCTTAGAGCTCATGGTTGTCTCTTTCATTTTCCTCCTTTTTGTCTTCAACGTTACTGTATTTTGTGTCTCTTTCTCTTCAATCTTCTTTTCCTCTGTTCTTCCTTCTCTTTCTTCCTTTGCCCCATGGAGATTTTGTGCTGCACCAGTGTAAGTAATCTCGGACTGGCCCTCGATACTCGCCTTTCTAAATTTCTTTGACATCTTACTGTTCTTTTCCTTTTCTTCCTCTCTTCACTGTGTCTGCCTGCTGCACAGTCACAGTCCTCAGTTTCAGAACCTCGTGTACTGGACATTTGTTTGTGTCAAAGTTAAACCAAAGGAGTAGAGTATGATGCTTAGTTATTTGTCTATGACTTACCCTCCCACCTTCTGCGTTATAGTTTATACTGTTGAATGCAGATGAATGGAAAATTGTATTTTTTTTTTAATTTATGAAGTCACGTTCCACTGTTCATTTCCACCTTACGCCTTATCATCCCCACCCTGTAAATGTGGATCACAGTTAAATGTAATATGCAACAATTAGACTTGTATGAAGACAGCGATTTGATAATTATTAATATAATATGTGATGCACAGACTTTACCTGAGATAGATCTTTGTGGTCTTTGTGCAAACTGACTGTGTAACCACGTGTGCTGTTGTTTATATCGAATGGTAATAAAAGATCCAACACTTACAGCTAAACTGTGTTTTTCGACATGTACCGCTCATCTTACTTGCTGTTATTTTCTGTTGTACACACACACACAATCGTAAATGTCTGATAAAACCTTCTGTACTTAATCTAGTCACCATTTATAAAGTCTAAAGCTTCAGTTTTTGTTTGCCGTTGCCACAAATGTCCATTTTGTTGGTCTCTGTCTTCAGATGACGCCTAAATCCAAGAGGAAAAGCATCCACAGCAGAATGCTTCGACCAGTGTCTCGTGCCTTTGGTAAGAGTTCATTTTTTTTATGTACAGGTAATAATCATATTTAGTGTAATTCTCTTTATGGGTCATTCCGTTCTGTATCTGTGTTTGTTTTTTCAAGTTATTGGTCAATACTGATGCAACTAAGAATATTTAACTGCAAACCCGACAGAGATGGAGTTTGACCTGGACAAGGCCCTGGAGGACGTGCCTCTCCATGTGGAGGACACTTCAACATCATCTCAGACTCCACCCACTCCATCTCAGGTCCTGCCCAAGCTCGAGCAACGTGTACCAGGAACAATGGTGGAGCTGCCATCTGAGGAGGAAAAAAAGCTGCAGCACTTTACCAAACTACGACCCCGAAGGAACAAAAAAACACACTCCAGCAAAGTACCTGTGAGTAAAGTCTTGTTTTCCTGCAGAGCGAGGAAAATGGGGCTTAATAGCTGGAAGAACTTCAGTCTATAATTTGATTTTGTTTCTAAATGTAAACGTCATTGGACAGTTTTGGGGCTTTTTGACCAAAAACTGACACATACGTAAAAACAACTGACTCGCCGTTTGTCAAGTGGTACAGACATTGGTGTTTTAATTCTTTGGCTTCTTCTTTCAGCACATCAACAGTGCCCCATCTCAGGATGGAGAGCAGAACGGCCTCATGGGAAGGGTGGATGAGGGTGTCGATGAGTTCTTCTCTAGAAAAGTCACCAAGATGGACAAGTAAGAACGAGGACTATGTTCTTCCTTGATGTTTGCGGCTAATATTTATTACTGTCTCCAAATATTTTCCCTTCGGTCATTTGTCCTCCTTTCTTTCATTCGTTGCCTTCTCAGACGTGCCCTGAAAGGTTCGGACTCTCAAGATGGGGAAAAAAAGAAGAGCAAAGGTGGATTCCTTAACCTCATTAAACGATCCTCGAAGTCCGACAAATCGGATAAATCTGACAAGTCTGATAAATCGGAGAAAAACCAGACGACCCCTTTATTGTCTAGCACGTCCTCAGCCTCCACAGGCTCAACATCAGCTTCCACCATCCCCGAGGAGCCCTCCTCGCCAAAGGCGGCAGTGAAGAGCCCTGCACCTGAATCAAAATCAAGGTATCGACGGACCATATGTTGCTCTTGTGCAGTTGGTAACTTTAGCTTCCCCCAATCAGCCGGTTTACTCCCGCTTCGCTCATAATTTTATATCTACATCACAGAGATGCCTCCAGTCGCTCACAGCCCACAGACTACAGCAGCAGCTCGGACCGATCCGAAGAACTGAGAACGCCAGACTCCATCGACGAGCCTTGGGAGAGCTCAGATGGCAGAGGCAGTCCTCAGGGAGGGAGGCGCTACCCAGGAATGCAGATGATGGGCAGTGGCCTCCTCGCAGAGATGAAAGCCAAACAGGAGAGACGAGCCCACAAGGTGAGGTGACTGCAAACGAAGAGGAAGGAAGCACAAGTTAGGGTTTTGCCGTGATTGGACTTTTATCATTTGAATGCAACTATCCGTCCCAACTTGCTAATTGTGATATCTTATTTGGTCTGATCAGTAGTCTAGATTTGTAGTAATTTGTAGTTTGTAATTATTATGTTATATCTAACTCAGGAGTGTCATTCTCATTTTAGTTCCGGGGCCACATACAATTGATCATACAATTGCAATTTGATCTCAAGTGGGACGGACCAGTAAAATAATAGCATAATAACCTATGAACAACAAGGACTCCAAATGTTTCCCTTTAATTTACATGAATTTTAAGTATCTTTTTACAAAACATTATGAACCACCTATATAATAAGTGCAATTTCCACAATCGTATGCCTTACTTTACCATTTACACAACTTAGTGGATCCACAAAGGCAAAAAATCTTTAATCGGGTATCTGGAACTTAAAAGTACAGTATTAGAATCTAACCATAATGTGAAATCTTCAAAAATTCATCCTGCGGGCCGGATTGGACCTTCTGGTGGGCTGGTACTGGCCCACGGGCCATTGGTTTGACCCCCCTGTGAACTTGAGAGGCTGGAAAAAGAACTAAAATATTTGAACAATTATCTTTATCATTTTACTTTTGATGACAAAGCGCTGCAGGTGTCCAGTTTCACCTTGTCCAACTGTTTTGCTTCAACACTCACAGTGGATTCTGGCTGGGAGAAAACATAAAGGGAAAAAAGCGCCGAGTGACGGGCAAACAAACATGCACGCACGCAACAGATGCTGAGATTCCAGCGTATCTTGGGGCTAGTCACTGTGCTCGTCAAACATGTTGACATAAAAACACAAACAGCCCAGATTCTCTGCCAGAGAACAAGGTGAAGGGAGGAGGGAAAGGAAACATGGAGGGGGAAAGGATGGGAGCAGACGGAAAAGAATGAGGACATGAAAGACAGATGAGAGACACAAATTCTCTGTGATGATTCAATGTCAGATATAAATGTTGTGGGAATTCCTTTTTCTTTTTTCTTCACTAAGAACCTAGAAATACTCTATACACGTCCTTTGTTGTCTTTCCTATGTGCACTAGTTAATTTCCTCAAAGACATTTTAAAATCTGAAGCAAGTCGTTTTATCACTCTGCAAAACATGTACCATCAGCGTTTCAGATGTTTGTATAATGTGATGAGATGTTATTCCATAACTCGTCCCTGCTCCATGAACTTTATGTTGTCCTGAGTGTGCAGGAAGAGGTTTATGGTGTTTTATCAGTGGCGTTAAAGCTTTGTTTGCCATCTGTTCTGGGGTTTTTTTTTTGGCTGGGTTCCAGGTGTGCGTGCGTGTGTGTGTGTAGTTGTGTACATACATACACAGGTGAAATTAATAGAGCTTTTCAGGAGGCAAGTAATCAACACAAAGCCTGTTTGTGTCAGCTGTATCCTAATGCAACGGCGCCCCCCTCTGTTGCTCAATAGTGGTGCACACACTCCGGGTCACAGAACTGGACAAAAATCTATGTTTTAACAAAATGTAATTTTAAAAAATATAGTCAATATGTTAATTTGGTATAAGGGCATAGCTGTTTTCATGTTTTTGCTGTGCATAAACCTGAATAATGCAGTGATTTTTAATTGCTTCTTTCAGTCTTCCAGCCCTGATAGACCTGACGGCAACTCAACAGGTGAGCAATTTTACCTACATTTATTTTTTTCATTTTCATTTATTTACTTTGTTTTAGTCTAGATTATGAAATGAACTTCAATGCAGCTCTCAGTTGCCACTCCCACATTAACAAGCTGACAAAGACATCGTTCTTCCACCTTAGGAATAATTGCTAAAGTGTGACCATTTATAAATCGAAAAGATGCTGAAAAACTAATACATCTCGAGCAGACTTGGCTATTGTAATGTACTTTTTACTGGCCTAAGAAAAGAAAACCTGCTGCTCGTTTATTAACCAGAACCATAAAGAGAGAGCTTATTAGTCCAGTCTTAGCGGCTCCTATTCTGTGTTTTATTTGCATTTTTAGTTTATTTTACAGGGTTTTGACCTCTTGACTCGAGCCTTTTCCTATTTTATTCCGCCCTGTGTTGTACTTTACTGTTTTATCTGCATCTTTTGTTTTATCGCAAAGTTAAAACAGGGTTTTTACTTTTACTTTTGTAGTTTAGACTTTTCCTTTTCATTTCACTGTGCATTGTGTTGTATTGTTGTATTTGCTTTTTAAATTGTATTTTCCTTTTATTGTGAAGCACAATCCTAGTATGAAAGGATTTATTTGTATTAGTTATTATTATTGTCATTATTATTATTATTATTATTATTAGTAACTTGGAGAATTTTGGACAGGAGCTACGAGCAGCTACTAACCGCTTTGATGCTTGTCAACATTTCAACCGTATTATGGGTTTACAATTACAGTTATGGATTAAAGTGATATACTATAAGATGTTTTTGTCTGTGTTGATACATTTATGTGACGCATGAGTTGCCATAAAAACTTAATTTTTGGGTCTTCCAGCTGCCAAGTCTCAGCCAGCAACTCCAGAGAGCAGGTCTCCCAGTGGCTCCATTTATAAACCAGACGGTGCTTCTCCAGAAAAAACCCAACCGCGGGGTGAGACCAAGCCTGAACCTGTCCCTCGCCTTAGAACTACGTCCTCTTCAAGTTCCCCAGCTGGACCGCTGAGTCCCAAACCACCAGTCCCACAGGGGACGAAGCCTGCTCTCGCCGCACGTCCCTCCATCCCACACAAGCCCAGGACCAGCAGCAGCAGCAGGAGCATAGGTATCAATCTGAATAGGTTCAACATGTATTTCTGCTTAGCGTGCAGTAGTTTGTATCAGGAACGCGGTGGTAACGTGTTTCGTCTTTGTCGTCCTGCTGACAGATGAGAGCCCAGATTCACCCGGCAACGGCAGTGGGTCTCCTAAAGTCACAGGTCTCCCTCACACACTGAAGAGGGCGGTGTCAGAGAAGGACAAGGAGGGAGGCTCTGCCAGTAAAACCACTCAGGAAGGTGGGGTTAAAGAAAATAGATGGTTTTTAAATGATAATTAACGTGAGGTGAGAGGTTTCTTTAGTCGGACCTTCTCCTTCATTAAACAAACGGATCCGATTCCCCTCAAATGTCCTGGTAGATGTTTGATGTCACGGTCAGAACGTGACAACCTGATGACTTCTCCCTTGGTCTCATGTTTGCGTTGATCTCACAGAGGCTGACTGTCTGTCAGCGTGTTCAATATGACACACTTCAGAGTGATAGATTGAGGTCACTCAGTCTCACCGCCTTTCATCTATTATCTATTATGTAACTGGCAGCTTGCCGCGTTTTTTTTGCTGGCTGGCTCCGTTCTCTATGACGTTTTCTTTCTTTCTTTCTTTTTGAAAGTATGTTATGGTGAAACCTCTCTGGTCTTCTCAGCAGATCGTCACATATCAACATTTATTTTCACAAACTCTGTGTCAACCTCATTGCAGAGTAAATCCAGACCCACTGGATGAAAGTTTACTTTATATTTTTAATGAAGCAATTAATCTGACTCTAGTGACAGAAGTCCAATGAGGAATAAAAGCCTATTTTCTTGTAGTGTAGTGTAGTGTCCAGACTCCAGACAGGGACATTGAAGAATGTTGAAGTAAGACCCTTGCTCCATATCATTGAAAATAATTATCTGTACATTTTGTTCTCTGCTCAGTTTTACTCATAAGTCTTTTTAAAGCTGCTGCTGTTGTTGTTGTTGTTGTTGTTGTTGTTGTCTGACACAGATGAGCTAATATGAAAATCACTGGATTATATAATGAAAAAAGTAAAACTAAGCCTAATACAACCCACTAACATAAGTAAATGATTCACTAAGAACAGATTATACAGAAGTAAATAGAGAGCAGCAGTGATGTTTTAGATAACTTGTAGGCTGTTCATTTTTTATTGGAGTAGAATGTTTTCAACTCCTTGAAGAAAGAAAAGAATAAGTGGTATCGAGCCATCCCTAGTGTCTTATGGGGGTTTCTCTTTTGAACCTCAATTATGGGATTTGGGTTACATCCCTAAGTGTTTTATTCGATGTATTCTCCTGTCACTGAAAGATGCCAAATTCTGTTTCAACGATCACTTCTCATTCCCGTCTCTTCCTCTGCTATTATTTTTTTTTTCTGTCCTTTTCTGCCGTGTTTGTCCCGAACGTTTCAAATGTCTTTATCTCGTTTCAGGGCGGACGGCGTCAGACTCCGCTCAGCGACCCAACACTGTCCGCACTAACTCTGAGGACCACGGCACCTTGAAAACCAAGGACCAATGTCCGAACGCAGACAAGGACAAAGCAGCGGGCAAGAAGTCCTCAGAATCCAGGGAGGAGCCAGACAAAGACTTTATTTTAATATGAAACGCGAGAATAAACTGTCGACAAGCCTGCGGTGTTTTCGTTTAGAAAATAATCAAAGTAATATAATCAACGTTGTTGTTGTTTTTGTGTTAAAAGTTTGCACCCGTACTGCAGGTCCTGTCCAACCACAAAGTACTCATTTGCTTTGCAGCGGAGACCTGCGAGTATCAGGTAACATTTTCTAATTCAGTTTAATTTAATGTACAATGAGGAAAAAAAAAATTATATTATTTAACAATTTGAATTTAATATTTTGGGAAATGTCTTCAGTAATTATTTTTTAGTCATGTCTCCTAGTAAACCAAACTAAATCTCCCTAGAGCTTCCTTCTCACCACCACATCGGTTTGTTGATTTTCTCTGCTGTCAGTTTAAAAAACAAAAAAAATGAATTACTAAACTATTAAAACAAGATAGACCTCTTTCTTTCTGGAAACCGCGGATGTTAGGAGTGTGAGAGAGACTGTGAATCTTGAGTGTATACATTTAAATGACTTTCTTTACTTAATAATATAAAGTTATTGTACTATTGTTTTACAGTAGCCGCTTGTTTCCCAGGGACCAAACACAATAACATTACCACTAAAACTGTACTGTACTTGAAATCAAGTGTAAAACCAGACCATGACCCAATGGCATTCTTTTTGTATAGATTTTTCTAGAGGCTATTTTCAGTATATGTGCAAGTTACTAGTTTTTTTTTCTTTCTTTTTTCTGGACTAACTACATTATGCAATTCATAATTTTTTACAGGGCAAATACAGGTTAAGCTGAAATAATAAATCAGTTATACATGCGTAATGTAGCTTGCCTGACAGTAAATGTTCCTGGTATTAAGGTGGACTCTTCATCTCACGTGAGAGTGCTTTGAGAGGACTGTGCTACACTTAAACGTCACTAATAATCAATCAATAAGGCTTCAGCACTGTTAAAACACTGTGGATGAAACATTCGTCTTATTTTTACACTCGACTGCTGAGGTCTTTTTTTGTGTGTGTGTGTGTGTGACATTTACGACATGCCGAGGGTCCAATGAACGCAAATAACAGAGTCTGTAAAAGGAATAGTAAAGAGAATCTGCTTCAACTTTATCACAAGGAGACACAGTCGTGTGGGTTTCTCTTCTGTGGCCTCTCCGGTTAGTTATTTGTCTGAAGTCAACTCCAGCCAAACATACAAACATAATTCTTCCTCCTTCCTGCAATCTTTTTCTTTCAGGACTTTCAAATTCAGCTCTTTTTCATGCCAAACTGTGCGATACAAACCCGCAGCATCATGATCACATTCTGTAACAACAGCACTGGTCTCAGGATGATTCATCGTGTCAAGAAATGCCGCTTTGACACTGCTACACTGTCTGTAACCATTGTCAGTCAGCAGACTGGTTCTGTCAAACGTTAATTATACAGAACATCACACACATGTCTCAAAACAGGGGCTGTTTTCAATTCAAGTGTATTGATTTTGTCGACTGTTCGACTTCTCACGCCTTTGATGGTTTTTCGTTGTTTTGTGTCCTGCTGTAGCGAGGATGGATGATGGATGATGGATGTACTGTAGCCAAACAGAGAAGCAGACCAGTTTCACTATAAAAACAGTGTTCTCATGATCCCGGTCTTTTCTTTGTTGTAGGTTTGTGGTGAGGTTGTAGCTCCTTTATCATCATGTCTTTATGTCTTGGTTAACAACAACAAGAACAGTTCCCGCTGTGTAAAGTAAATCTGTTCTCGATGTCAATGACTGCTCTGATTCTCAGTCTCGGTGCCATTTTCAGAAATCTTTTGTGTGTGTGTGTGTGTGTGTGTGTGTGTGTGTGGAACATGTACCAGGAAACTGGGGTATAGGAAACAGAACATGACTTTGCAGTATGTTTAAAGCAAAAAAAAAAAAGAAAAAAAGGGCATTTTCCTGATGCAATGATAGTTCTGGCTTGTGTAATGAAATAAAAAAGAAAAGAAAGAAAACATCACTTTCAATTGTGAGGAGAACGTGAAAATAAGCAGTCGCTTTGCGTGCGTGTTGGCATGATGTGGCTGTGAGTCGTACTGTATGTATAAACACTGTATGTTGCGTTCATACATGCAGGCGTGTGCATGTGTGCATACACTGCGGACACTGTGGTATGGTCACATGCCTACAGTCTATTGTTTTCATACTAAGTACACTACTATACGTGGGGTTTGTTTGTAACTTATTTGTAATAAAAAAAAAAAAAGTTTGTCGGTGATCGTCTTGAAACTTTTTTTTGTTGCTTGTACATTGTGTTCATGTAGAATTGAATTACACGCGTGTATTAATTGGTTATTACATGTCCGTTCAGTGTTTCTTTCAATGAGGATTCAGAAAAAAAGCTATTTCCTGAGCTGGGAGGAGGAAAACGTCTAGCAAATAATGGCATTTACTCGTTTTATGTTTCCGCTGGTGTTTTGACATTTCGTCATGTAAATAATGCTGATTAAAGTAATTTTACAGGACTTGTAATCTCAGCATTTTTTCTCTTTCTTGAAACCTCAGTGAAATTGCAGATCTCTGCTGCAGTGTAACAATACAGCCACCAGATGGCTAATACAATGCTTCACTCATGTGCTCTCTCTCTCTCTCTCTCTCTCATTCACAGAGAAGGTGTGGTTTTACCAGTCAGAAAGAGCATATGTCAGCCAAGCCTGCTACTGAACAGAGCAACAGCACAGCACAGTGTGTCACCTCAGCCTTTATTGTTTTTTCTGTTTAAAAGCTGAAGGCAGTTTAATTCATTAACAAAAAAAAAAAAAAAATGGACAGTGCGTTTGATAACCTGGATGCAGCTGGTTTCCTGGATATCTGGCAACACTTTGATGCAGATGGTAAGAGTTGGTTTGTTTTAAAAAATAATGATCTCTCACACGTTTATAATGTACAGCCACTGTTGTGAAGGGTTTAGAGGGAAAGATTGTTCTTTTGTTGACATTTGAGTTGCAAATCTAGCTTTTACCTTATTAAACATAGTTAAGTATTTAACTTGACACATTTTTTGTTTGTGCCTTGGGACAGTTAAGTGTATGTAAGACTGAAACAGGAATTGATTCTCTTTGTCACTTGAGTATCAGTAAAATTTTGATCAATCATTTGATTTCTAACCTAATGATGGCTCCACTTGTTCTTTTGTACAGATAATGGCTACATTGAGGGCAAAGAGCTTGATGAGTTTTTCCGTCACATGATGAAGAAACTGCGTCCACAGGTAAGTGCGCTGTGTCTGGAGGATTTCTCAGCCCAAGTAATCATGAAAACTGACCGCATCCCAACATTATTTAATTAATTATTTTATTCGACTTTATAAGTCCTTTATTTGACTTTATAAGTTTACAAGTTCCTACCCTCTGACACGAGTCGCTGACGATGGAAATGGAACATCGGTGTGAGCAGCTTAGATTCAGTCGGATGCATCCAAACTTTGTGAAAGTCCACTGTCTGAGTTTTCCAGGATGAAGAGTTAAATTACAATCGTCTCAGTCAGTCAGAGTGGTATTCAACTTGCAATATCAAATGTCATGATTATGACTCCATTTTTTGTTCTACAGGTACAGGTAAACGTGTCTGATTGGTTTATTGGAACCATCCATCCATCTATTTTCTACCACTTCATCCTCCACAGGAGGGTCACGTGGGGTACTGTGACAGTCTCAGCTGACATAAGGCAATAGGCGGGGTCACACCCTGGACAGTTCACCAGTCCATCGCTGGGCCACATATAGAGACAAACAATCATTGAAATCAATTTACCTTATCCCCGTATTGCATGTTTTTGGACTTTATCACATTGATCAAATCATTTGTCATAATTCAAAGCTTAAATCATCTTTTGGAGGTGACACGGTTCTCCTGCTTCATCGCACAGTCTAAAGACATGCAGTTTGAAATTAGGTTCGTTGGTTGTCCCTGTGACGGACTGGCAACCTGTCAAGGGTGTGACCCTGTCTTTCACTCCCTGTGTCAGCTGGGATTGGCTGCAGCTCCCTGCAAGGCCCTTATGCGGAGGATAAAGTAGTCAAATGAAATCAGCTTTAGGACAATTCAATTGGCTGCAGACACAGAGTTTACAGCAATTTTTGGTCTGTGCCCCGTGGGCAGCTGAGCCTCTATGAAGTTATCTGGATGGGTGGGGAGACTGTAAGGAGGTTACATACTGTACAACATGGATCAAGAGCTCTGGTCCCTGTCAAAGGAAAAGCATTTGAATTGACCTGAGGGGGAAATGTGTGTTTTTGTGTGAAGTGTAAGCACACTTCACACTGTGAAGCTGTTATGCTGAACCCACATGTTTGTTTGTGTGCGTGAGAAAGACTGGACTTCCTTGGATACTAATAGGACTGTACTAAAACAAACAGATCACCGACCACATGTCACTGTCTCTAATGTTTGCTCTTTCCTTAATGTCTGCAGGATGAATAGGGCTATTAGGGAGATTACTCTCAAGGTACAAAAAAAAACCCACTCCTTTACCACAACTCTGTTTCAGAGAGTGGGTTTAGTTTTAACTCTGAGTTTACTGAACCTTAGCTTGATGTGATTTCTGGTTCAGTATATACAGTATACTGAGGTCACTTTAACCCCCAGTCAGTTATCACTGTATATTATCAGTATTTGACAAAGTTCTTCATTTCCTCAGGGAATATTAGTTTTGCCAGCCTACCATCGCTACCTCCTTTTATGATCAGCCAGCCATCAATCTCAGAACAAAGACAGCTGTCTCTTACATTTAAATCACAACATAGTTTGATTTTTCCTTAACTCAGAATAATATCTGTACACGGTGGACCCTTTATGAACGCTTTATGAACTGTAAATCCATAATATCATTCAATTATTGAGTGGCTGTAAGGTATACAGTCATAAATCTATATATATATATATATATATATATATATATACATACTGGTATGTACATATATGGTTATACACCTCACTCACTGCAGCAGATTGAAATGGAATCGCTTTGTCCATAGCTGCAGTAAATGACTATACTAAACAAAGTTGATGTATGACTGAAGGAATCAAATTTGAGAAATACAGCGTCCATCTCCGTTCTGTTGTGTACATCAAGTCCTATTAACATACTGTATCTTCTTAGCAACAGGAGGCTGCTTACGCCAAACACTTGTGTGTGTGTGTGTGTGTAAATCACAAGGACCTGGCTCCTTGTAGTCTGTGGACTGCGAGTTCTGCAGTGAATGAAATGATGATTCATCGTTTCATGCGGGCACCATAGATCTCCAGGTTTCTATAGTTACAGTACGGTCACCAAGGAGTTTGTTAAGAGACACTGGAAGATTGGCTGCTAAATATATTTCAAAATTAAAAAAACATGAAAGGATGTTCTTGCTTCCTGCTGCTTCAAGCGTTTTGTCAGCTCTGGGTCAAGGAAAGAAAAAAAAAAAACATCTACACAGGAACAGAAAATGTGATTCTTAGCTCAGATAAGCATGCACCTACGTGTGTGTGTGTCATGGCAGCTTTTGTAAGCCACACCACAGAAGTCTCGACTGAATAATTAAATAGATTACAGATTATTTCACTGTGTTTGTATTTGGTGGCTTTGGCGAAAATGTTAACGCTGTGTTTTAATGTGTTCAAACAGGAGAAAGTGACTGACGAGCAAATTCAGACAGTGAAGAAGAGGTTTATGTCAGCCTACGACGTCACTGCTGATGGGAAACTACAGATTGAGGAGGTATTTACTTTTATACGTTATTCTAGCGAGTAGACGGGAGTTACTGGTATGCTTGTTTTTCATTAATTAGACAATGTGTGGACCTTTGCTATGTATGAAGCAGGCAGATGCCATTAAAATGCTAATCCTTCCTCAATTTCAATTTCCACTCATCCGCTTACTTAATTTCATCACCTCTGTCTCTCTGTAAACCTGCTGTACCTTTAATTCATCTCATGTAGCTCGGACAGAGACTACTGTCCGAGACTACTGCAAGCATGTCATGAAGCAACAGTCAAGGAAAGATCATCAAACTGTTCGTCAGTTTAAAAAGTCCTATTTGTTTGTTTTTTCAAGTGGGAAAATGTGAAGCACAATATTCTTGACGCTCAACTCGTTTATTAAATTAAACCTTCCTGACAAAGTGTCTGAAGTGTTGCTGCAGTTCCTGGCAATCCTGAAAATTAGACCAATCCCTTAATGCTTTGCACCCACAGACCCCAAAGCTTTGGCTTTAGCTAATGAAGCTGGAAAAAAAAAATCAATACATAAATGCACTACAGTGTAAGTGGCCTATTGACATTAGCGGTTTATTGAGGCTAATGCAGAGGCAGTCTGGTCAAAGCTCTCTGTGCACCAAACACACATCATCCCACTTCCCTCCCCCTGATATCAGAAACTCAGGCCAACATATTCACAAGTAGCCAGTCCAGTACACATGCTCTTATACGATTATAAAATAATGCATACAGTACATCACCACTGGCAATCATTTAGTTGAATTTCTTCATGCAATGTGCAAAATATGTTCACGCTGACAACAGGTTTTAATACCTCGCGCTGTTGCCTCTATACTCAACAGCACAAAAAAGGAAGTGAGTGAGTGAGTGAAAGCCACAGTATCCTGTGTCAGAGCTGAATCACAGGATCAGATCTCGTCTATGAGACAAAGTGTCAGGTTTACTTTCATACAAGACATCGCTATATCAGTCCTGTAGTGTTCTCCAGGACCTGTAGTGTTGCTCCGTGTCTGCCTGTTGGGTAAATATCTTTGGATTTTACACGTTTGCCATGACACAAGAGCTATTTAATTGCGTTGCTTTTTCTGATTGCTTACTTACGGAGTGTGTTGGTAAGTGTTTTATGTCGGAACATCTGACTCCTCTGAACTTGCAGTGCACCACTGTTGGTGCACTGCGTTTTTTCCCCTCTGCGCTATTCTACAGTCGTGGCTCTATGCTGATTGGCAAGTTTAATCTTCTAATGGATGGCTGATGTTTTTAGAGGAGGACAAGCAAGACGAGGGAAACATAATAAACATGGGAGAGCTACGAGCAGCTGGTGATGGGATGAATAATCCAAATGATGCACAATGCTTTTAGCTTCAAGCCATTCAGATAGACAGTATTTGGAAACACTTTTATTTCTTAGATGACGTTAGAAATGAAATAGATATGTTTATTTATGTTGTTATGTCTCCGCTTATATTTACTATGGATATTCATCAGTATACAAACACCTGTGTGTGAGATATTGCACCAATTGTCCATATTGAGAAGCAAGTTATTGGACAATTGGCCTACAGCCATTTCGAGGGCAGTTGTGGGCTCCTAAGTGGATAAGTTTGGGTTTTCATTCAGATTTAGGTTGAGGTTTCAGTAAGTCAGTACGAGGAGCAAACCAGTCAGAGTGTGCCGTTTAGGTTTTAAAGTGCACGCTCACTACGAGTGGCTCCGCCCACATCGACCCAATGACTAAACCAACAAAGAAGAAGAAGAGGGAGGAGGAAACACCAAAGTAATAAGTGGGGAAGTGGTGAGCGGAGGAGTCCACAGTTTGTTGCAGTTTGCACTCTCACCATTAGACAGCACTCATTTGTACACACAGGACCTTTAATTAATTGTTAGAAACCTTTTATGATGTGAGTCAAGGTAGCTCTCCAGGGTTTAGACCAACAGGTTTCCTTGGCAACTATCAAGCAAAGACTTGTTGGCATGATGATATTATCTGGAGTCTAGTTTTTTTAGTTTTTTTTGGGGTTTTTTAACGTTTTCTATAAAATTGCTTTCCTGAAATGTGGAACACCGTCATTTAATAATTAGTCTGACCTCTGCTCTCCTGCCCATTTTCCAGTTGGCCAATATGATCCTCCCTGAAGACGAGAACTTCCTGTTAATTTTCCGCAGAGAGGCTCCTCTGGACAGCAGCGTTGAATTCATGAAGGTAAGATCACATAACTTCATACAATATGTTAATTCTTCTTCTTTTTTTCAGCTTCTCGCTTTAGGGGTCAGCCACAGCAGATCATCTGCCCCCATGTTGTCCTGTCCTTGACGTCCTCCTCTGTTACACCAAGTGTCCTCATGTCCCCCTTAACAACAACATTCAACATCACACCTTTAATTTCTAGCTGCACACTCATGATTCTGTCTGACTTCCTTCCTTCAAGATTGCCTTGAAGATATCGCTTTTTTTCTAAACCATTGTAGAACACTTTGAATCCACCACTGATGCTTCTGGCCTTGCTTCCTTTTCACCTGGACTGGACAATAATATCCACCTTATTTCTGTCCACCATATCAGCCAGGTCTCTACCTTTTACAAGTCATAGTTCTTACATTTAATGTCCCCAGTCTCACCTCCATAATCTACCCTTCCCATCTGTCTCACTGTCTTCTCCCTCTCCTCTTCCTCTGTCTTTGGCCAACAGTAGCAAAATGTCCATCAACACCCTGTTGGTCATTAGCACCGATGGCGGTTGTTAACCCTCGCCTCGATCAATCTGGTATCACAGCATTGTTTTCAGAGATCCACATATTTCCTTTTATGTCAGAAGCCTGTCCTGACGCAACCCTCCCCATTTATCCGAGCTCGGGACTGGCACTCGGAGTGCATTGGATGTGCGCCCCCCAATAATGTTAATGAACGTTTAAAAAGAAATTAACTCTATTTACACCTGACATTAAAATGAGTGTCATTCAGACAAACTGCAGAACTGCAAACACGGCAGCCTTGTGATGCTGAAATCTGTCTTTTCATGCTTTTAACAGTTTTCTTAAACCTCTGATGTGTCCTGCCGTGACCTGCTGTGCAGACACATTATCATAAGACAGTTTTCGAAAGGACAAAAACAAATTGTACTCGTAATGCAGTGATGCAATAACACTTCTCATCAGTGGGCAGAGTAATAATATTACAGTGATATATTACTGGGAAACACATTGCTGTCCGACACTGCACGTCATTGTGTGAAAGGCGTGGTCAGTGTCAGTGGTCATTAGAGGAGTTTCAGGCCGTTCAGATCACACTCCATCATTGATATGTCTTATCTGCAATGTTGCTATAGAAACGGCTGCCTAATCCTTATCCTCTCGTGTCGTAACGCACAGCTTTATTGTCGATCAGGACTTTTTACACACATGAGGTTCTCGTAAATTGTTGGGTTTAGTTTGTAATTGTATATATTTTTTTTTACATGTTGTGCTTTCATAATATTTCTCATTAACTGTGTTCCTCCGTAACCATGTACTAATTTGGCCTCTCTATGCCGCTGCAGATATGGAGGAAATACGATGTTGACAGCAGTGGCTACATATCAGCTCAGGAGCTCAAGGTGAGCTTGACAAACCAGACACGCCACTTCACACCTCAGAACCAGTTACACACATCTTCTCCCCTGCCACTGCCACATTTTTTAATTTGTTTGAACAGAGGACTGCAACCTTTCACCAGTGTTTCGTGCTAACCCTTTAACACTGAGCGGTTTGTGCTATCGGAAACATTCCAACAGTTTCTGAAAGTTAAGTTGTGGTTTTTACGGTCATTTCACTGACACACTCAGAGCGGGGGGAAAACGGAGCAGAGGGCATAGAATTTAATCAAATATCAAATTTTAAGACAAATACTTGAACAATTCTATCAGATATATCTTTTATCCTGTTCAAATTTCAAAATGAAAAGGCAAAATCTCTTATTCATGTACAACTAGAGTGTTACCTTGCAGTAGATTGTGAGTAACTGCCATGTGTTGAAAGTGTTCTGGAGAAATGGGCAAAAGCACTTACTCAAAGGACATTTTCTGGACCTTTTATGGGTACAAAAAAAATGCCAGATGGCCATTTTTAAGGCTTAGGTGTTAAACGGTTAAAACAGAAAGATAATGAAACATATAGAATCATAACAAAGTATCATGGTGTTTAATCAGGAGATACATTTATCTTTGTTTTGCAGTCACCACATATTATCACTGGATGTGACTGTTTTGCTGTTTTGTTCCCCAGGCTTTCCTGAGAGACCTGTTCCAGCAGCACCGCAAGGAAGTGTCATCCGAGAAGCTGGAGAAGTACACTGACGCAATGGTACTCACACATGCACACACGTTTCCTTGTAAAACTGCAGTCACTGAATGAAAAAATGATGTATGATTTAAAAGACATTTTTCATTTGTGATGCAGCTGTCAAAAGAACGACACAGAACACACGCAGTAATGCCCTGTTTTCCTCAGTCACCTCTGAATATTTTAAAGATTTCTTTCAAAGATTTGGCTCTGGGGTCACAGGTGGTGGGAGGAAATAACCAGAAACAGGACAACAATGAGCAGAGATTGACAGTGACTTGTCATTTTAATACTTCTCCATACATTCTTGCAGATGAAAATCTTTGACAAAAACAAGGATGGACGTTTGGATTTAAATGACCTGGCCAGGTATTTTTAACAAGCTCTTCTTCTACAATGTTAAAATGTTACTATGTGTGATTTATTTGTTGTGTATTTTGCAATTTAAATGTTGCAGTTGTCAGATATTTGGCCATAAAGAGGCAGCTGTAAGGGACTGGCTGTGTCTCAGGGTGTTAAGTGGGTTGTCCGCTAACCAGAGGGTCAGTGGGTCAATCCCTGGTACTGCATTGCATGAGTCCATGGGCAAAAGAATGATCTTGCATTATGTAAACATGCTCTATAAATCATGTAGTAAGGTTTGAGTAGTTGAGTAGTAGATTAGAATGCCTTCTAATCCTGATTGGATTAGAAGGCATTCTGTTATGTTTTCAGCAGTCAGATTTGAAAACATATCTGAACAATCACTGCCTCATTTTAAGTGTTTTACTATGTTAATTCTACAATAATGAAACCTCTTCTGTTTTCACGACAGTATTCCTCATTAACTACGTATTCTTTCCTCACTAAGGATCTTGGCGTTAGAAGAGAATTTCCTGCTCCAGTTCCAGTTGGATGTAAGTTTGCTGTTCCTGTCATTCTTTAACCAGCGCGTTAGATTATGAAACAGTGCTGCAACAGGACAATGAGATGTCACGCTATCTCTCGGTTCATTTTCTGATTTCAATTCATCACAGGCCGGCAGTAAAGAGGAGAGAAAGAGAGATTTCGAGAAGATCTTTAACCATTATGACGTTGTAAGTATACTGTAATGCACTGGAGAACACTAGGATAAATATTTCAACAGGTCTAAGAAAATAAACTTGAGAATGTGGTTTCAGGAATCATCTCTGAAATATGATCGACCTGTTCCTACTGCACTGTGTTGTTGTGTTTCACGCATTACTATCTGTGTTGACTCAGACAGTGACACAGTGCACTGCTTTAACAGATTGTTCAATTTGTTTTTTACCCCACGACCTAATCTGTTGTACTTATAACCCGGGGACGACATCGTTCCCTTTCCAATTAATAAGTCACTTTCAAATGTGCATTTATTAGAACGTGGACCATGAATCCAATTTGCTCCATTAGCTCTAATGTAACATAATAACTCTAAACACCCATTACATTTTCCAGTCACTTGCTCGGTTTAGTGTCAGATGGAAGGAAGTGATTCCTAAGTGGACTCTCTGATCAGCTTCCCTTGCTCTGTGAAATCCTATCCATGACGAGATGTGATACAAGCGTTTTGCTCCATTTCATCTACATTTGTGACCAACTACATCAAATAAAGATGCGTAGAAGCAGCATGGAGGATGTGAAACATAACCACATTTAGTCCAGCAGAAGAAAACTGATGCATGACTAAATAATGTTTTAATAATTGAATACTTTTATTGTTGTTCAGAGCAAGACAGGAGCACTGGAGGGCCCTGAAGTGGACGGCTTTGTCAAAGACATGATGGAGCTAGTCAGAGTAAGTGTTTCCTGTTGTCCTTCATGCTTTGTTGTGGTCAGATACCAGAGTGCTGTTTACCTATTAGATGATTCATTCACAAAATATCAATCTTAAAGTTGATTTTACTTCTACTATTTTACTATTCTGATTTATGATATTAACTCCCACAGCTAAAAGAATCCACCCCTCAAAGGGTTGGTGATTTTGGTTTGATGGATTCATGTTGGCTATATTAAAGGTCATATGATCGCTGTGTTTCTTAACCACAATATGTAATTAGATATACACAAATCGTGGAGAATGTGTAAAAGAAAACATCATACACCTTGTTTTGGTATTGTGTAACCGACTGGTGCTGGCTGCACAAGTTTTAACCCCCAGATCGGCCACGTGTATGTGGCTGTTAGAAACTACATTTCTGCTGCAGAATGAGAAGTCGTGGGAACAGACTGGCCACTAATTGTTATAAATTACAGAGCTGGCATGAGTCATTTGTAAAATAAAAATTAAAACATCAACACAGTGGGCTGTATGCTTATCTTACTGACTAAATAATAATATAAAAGAATACAGTGGTGTCAAAGCCCTTTATCTGAGCAAAAAAACTCCATCCACTGCAAAAAAACTAACTCTGACATCACACTAATGATGGGAGGGTTCCACCATTTGCATGAAATTAGCAGGAAATGACTTAATCAAAGGCTAAAATAACATTTGTTGTGCTTATAAACACCACATTGACAGTGCTGTATAATGGCTTCTCCTCCCTCCTCTCTCTCTTCTCCAGCCCAGTATCACTGGTTCTGAGCTGGATAAGCTGCGAGCCGTTCTGCTGCGTCACTGTGACGTCAACAAGGACGGAAAGATCCAGAGAAATGAGCTTGCGCTGTGTCTGGGAGTCAAGAGTAACCTTAGTTAAAGACGTGATACGTGTTGTGTTGTAGTAGTTAACGATGGAAGAATTCCGTGATTTGATCCGGATCAGTCTAAGGTTATTTAAGGTCAATATTCATAAGTTGTCATTTGATCACGAAGATGATAAAAAAAAAATCAAATAGATGAATAACGTGTTATATGGTTTGAAATTGTGCATGTTTCAAGAAATAAGAGAAACTAATTAGATGTGAATGTTTTGTAGATACAAATGACGTCTGGTGTTTGCGAGTGGTTTAATCAGTTTGTGAGTCGGTGGATTGTTGAGGACATAAATAAAGTTCAAGATAAAGATTGTCTTGTACTAATCACTGCGGGGATTTTTGTTGATGTTATTATTCTGCCTCTGCTTGTTCTTCATTAACAGAACTGATGCAACATTATTTTGATGCGGCGTCCTTCATCTGTAAGTAGGTTCTGTCAAGCAAAACTATCACACCTGACCGAGGGAGCGTTTGTTTATGCAGTGGCAGCACGGTGGTGGGCGGGGACAAGAGTGTGTGTCAAAGTGATGAACAGATGGGTGTATTGAATAGTAGAATGCAATACTGAAACTTTTCATGGCCACGTCTTCACGTATACATGTATTTGTACACTGCATCACTACATGCAGGTAATTCATTTTATATAATCTTGCTCTTTGGAATTCTCACTCCAAATTCAACTTGAGAAACATTTTCTAGAAACCGATGAGTCGACTGAAGAAAGCGAGCATATATTATTTATATGGAGGACCTGTAGTATCATAAAATATGATTATTTTGGAAGTTAACGTTGAAGTATACACACCTGTACTGTACGGCTGAATGTCCATACAGTATGTAACATATGTCGTTGTGTCCACCCTGTTTTGAGATGCATCAGAGCTGACCGGGCAAGTCCTTGTTTTATTAACTAGGAGACACCATGGAAACTGATGTGGTTAAGTTGATGGAAACCCCTCCGGCCACTAAACACCTAATTGTGCGGACATAAAAGCTTTACTGAGCCTTGGTCTGTCATTTGTGTCCTTAAAAACCTGTGATGAGCGGTTTCTTGGCCTTTGTGTGTGTGTGCGTGTGTGTGTGTGTGTGTGTGTGTGTGTGTGTTCACTAAACACACAGGAATGGCTACAAACATGAAAGAGGCAACATTAGCTAGTGTGTAGAGTATAAAGATAGAGCTGTGTAAGTGTTTGCAGTGGGGTACATTCAAGAACGTGTGTGTGTGTGTGTGGAAAGAGCACCTGCTGCACAGCTGCCGCAGAACAAACACATTTCCATTTATGCTGAAAGATTAGATCCTCGCTAGATCACAGGCCTCATTTACGCTGGATGTTTACCAGTTAATGTGGTGCAGATGCATTTTCACTGACACACTATCTGATTATTGTCATCTGCTTAGCTGAAGCATTACACATGTATGTACTATATCATGTACCATGTGTCCTTGTATAAATTTAACTGTTCATTTATTGTTTTATATTCCATTTTAGTTGAATAACAGCCATGTTCTTTCCTTGTATTTACTTTTCCTTCACAACCAGGCAAATATGCCACAAACAACACGCATGTCATTGTTCAAGTCTTGTAACAGAAATAAGACGTTCTTAGACATCAGCAAAAAATATTTTATTTAAAAAAACAAACAAATAATGATAATATTACAATTTATTTGTACCACGGTTCATACAAGGATTGCAGCTCAAAGAAAAATACAATTTAAAAAGACAATAGATGCAAATACAACAATAAAATATAACACAGGGTGGGATAAAATGGGAAAAGGGTGGAGTCAGGAGATTAAAACCCTGTTTAATTTTAAAATGAACTAAAAATGCAAATGAAACACAACACAGGGTGGAATAAAGAGGAGCTAGTTGAAGGCTAGAGTAAAACAATGGCAAATAGCATCTTCTGATAAAATATAAATTGAAGCCATCAGTGTTTACTTCTGTTCAAATAATTCCCAGTGAACAACATGCTTGATTACATTCATCCAGCAGTGATGTGGCCCATCTTGAAATGTAAAATGGCCCTGAACCAGCACTGCATCTCCTAAACAGGTTATTATGCAGTTAGGTAGGACCTAATTCTTAAGAAATGACCCAGTTGGATGCATTTATTCAGTGGTGTGTTCCAAAGCTGTCACATTAGCAGGTATTTCACCCGGGGCCTCGCAGTTCTGAATGAAGCGTTACAACACAGATCACACAAATGTAAGAAATGCTATTGCATGGGTTTTCATCTGTTTTGTCTGTTTTTCTAAATCTATAGGAACATAGATTTATACTGAAGGCACACTGTCTTTCAACAGTTGGACCACATGGTCTAGTGTGGTCACCATCTGGCCTTTACAGTTTCAAAATAAAACACTATAACATCAGCAATGATTCAGCACCACAGTGATATGTTTTCCTTTATTTCCAGTTTTAAATGATATCTTATTCCATTTGTTGAGCTGAGAGTCCTCAGTCATAGTCAGACTAAAGGTCGGGCTGAACAACATCATTAGTTCTTTGCAAACAGGGGTGTATGTGTATGTGCTGCCCACTTGAGCTGAGATCACACAGAAAAAAACAAAAACAACATGTTATGAACAGTTTTAAACAAGAGGAAGAAGAAGAAAAGGGGAGACTCTCTCTTCATGCAATAATTAAAGGATTATATTGTGTAACGCTTCCCTCTAGTGGTCCTACTGAAGGGTTCTGGCCCTTGAAAAATAAATATTTGGTCAATAACAATTTTATGTTCAATGTTCAATAGATTTAAATAAAGAAGAACAACAGGAAACCTACACAACCAAAAAACATACAGGTGCTGGTCAGCAGGAGCAAATAATATTTCCATGCAAAAGCTGAGTGAACCTGAAAATGCTGTGGTTGTAAATGTAATTAGATGATTCCTTTCTCTATTTAACGACTGGTTTTGTTTTGTATTTTGCAACTGCTGCAGTGTGATATTAATGCAGTCGGCAGATACTATTCAATTCAGAAACTGCCTTAGAAAGACTATTGAGTGCAGTTTACTTTTATCCCCAGAAGATGGTAGTATAACTCCAGACATTTACTTTACAATATAATTATCTGTCACTGTATTGTTAGGATGCACATAGACTGCTAGTGTTTGTTGGAAACATATGACATATTTTTATCCAGACACGGAAGGGGCAGGTTGTTTGCCACAAAATCTCTTGTGCTTCCAAAACGGTTCTATATATATCTCACATTTCTGTTCACACCAAACCAAAAAAATTATTTGTTTTGTATCGATCGAGCACTGCTCAGCTTACAGCCATGAGGAAAGTACAGACGACTTAGTGCAAGAACTGCCGTGTGTTAAAGGCCATGGCACGGGTGCAGGCAAGTCTTTTTTTCCCCCTCTATCCGTTCTTTTCTTCTCTGCATCCAAAGGTTACTGACTAAGTAAACAACATGTGGGAAAGGTGCTGTAAATTGTAACCCTTAAACGTGTCCCTCTGCCCTTCTTTAAGTTTGCGTTTCTGTCCGTCACCTAGGTGACCGTAAATGCAGTTCGGGAGATCTGTAAGCTGAATTGTGAACATAATTCACAATGTATGGATTTACCAGGTTACCAGTTGCCTTGGTTTCACCTGAACACCTCAATGACCTTTACAACAGAAGGTCAATTATAGAAAAAAATGTCTCAGATGAATTCCACTCTGGATCATGTTAAAAAAAACAACCACCACATCGAGACAAACAAACGTGCATTAGATGTTGATCAACCATCAACAATGCGAGTTATTCAATTCTGATATTTTCTAGTCCCTGGTAAAAACAGAACCAAGCGTAATGGTTAAGAGATAATGTCCTCTTCCTGTCACCGTACTGTTATAGCAGTACTATGTCATAAAGTCCATTTACATCACACACCACATGGATGTTAACTAAAAAGATGGTAAACAACTGTAAAACACGTGTTCACTGTGTTTTACTAAGTGTGACGCACGTATGCTCATTCAGGGCACATTCTTTCGAAAGCTGGACTGTCTCCTCATTCATTCATTGTCCACCGCTTTATCCTCCACATGAGGTTTGAGGGGGAGGCTGGAGTCAATCCCAGCTGACAAATTGCAAAAGGCGAGGTCTCACCCAGTCCATACACATAGAGATTCACTCTCACGGTCACGCCCACCGTCAAACTGCAAACTGAGAGTGCAATTAACTTCAGCAGAACATGCAAACTCCACACAGAAAGGCCCTCGGTCAAACCAGGATTTGAACCGACAACCCTCTTGGCGTGAGGCAAGGCCCTGGACTGTCCCCTGTGGTCAACAAACACTGTCAGTATACATCTATGCACCAGTTTCACTAAAGGTAACTAATAAGGCCATCACACCACCAAAAGTAGTGTTGCTCTATAAGAGAACGTTAATATTGAAAATGAAATTGTATTTTGTATTTTTAACATGGAAAAATATTTAATCCAGAATCAAGTAGTAATGACCTGGATTGCATTTCCCTGTCCTAAAATATATGCAGGCTAACTGAAATGAATCAAATCTTTATTTGTAAACATGAAAACATATTATTCATCATCAAATCTTTTATCTTAACAATTGTAGAGCTGAGTTTTCAAATTAGCAAAGCTGTGTGCAACTTCTCAGAGTCATTTAAAGATTAAACAAACAGATAAATACTAATATATAAAGAGCATATAGTTTATCTTATACGTTTCTTGGTTGAAAATGAGACGCCCTGTCTCAATGGTATAACCTGTACATATAAATAATGCTATCATTACAGCGCGCAGACACTACTGGTTAATAAACCACACTCATTGATTTAATGTATACCAATAATTACTATTCATACAGTGTTCAATATCAACATTTGTTTTTGGGTTTTTTTATCCATTCTTACCCTTCCCTCCGACGTAAACGTTTACGTCGCACTACCTTCTGTGACCTGTAGTCGGGGGTGAGTCGTGTAGCGGTCTGCGGGTCTACAGCTGGACCCTTCTCACAATTTCAGCTGCCATTTTTCTATTATTTGTCCGGCGAGGACATGAACGTTGATTAATTACAGGTGGAGCTGCTCCTGAACAAACACACACTGATTTAAAACCCTTTATGTAGTTTCCGTGACTTGGTACAGTCCACTCCTCCCCTCTGTGTCGATCTATTTGGAATCTTCCACTTCGCGGAGCTTCTTCTGCGCAGAGACCGAAACAGCGAGAGGACGAAGAGCAGCGGGAACAAACGTGTGAACAAACGTGGTAACTGCAGTTTAAAATGATCCACACATTTCTTAGATTCTCTGTTGACTCTCTGTTCACACCTGCTGTTCACATCCGACCACAGGTGTTCAGGTTACACCTGCTAATGCTAACGTGACGTCACTGCTCCACAGCAACACACGTGTGTTGTCAATGTGACAGTATGTCGTCAAAACTGTCCAAATATGAACTTTCCGAGTGTAGTATGTCCTCAAAAACGTTTAAATATAAATTGTCCACATATGTCAAAGAATGTCCTCAACACAAACTGTCAATAGA
The DNA here is from genome assembly GCF_019176455.1 of Solea senegalensis. Lineage (NCBI taxonomy): Eukaryota > Metazoa > Chordata > Actinopteri > Pleuronectiformes > Soleidae > Solea > Solea senegalensis. The sequence continues at coordinate 14,725,054 of NC_058029.1, forward strand.
CTGTCATTAAAACTGTTCAGAATGAGTATCTAGTCTGGCCAGTAGCAGGTTAGCTGCTGCTAATGTGACGTCACTGCTCCACATGTAAACACACGTACATGTTTTCAATAAAAATGACTTAGTGTCAAATATGTCATTATGTAGTATGACGTCATACTGTCAACAACTGTCCAAAATGTCCTCGTATAATATGCAGAGGTGGGTAGAGAAGCCAAAAAAATGACTCAAGTAAAAGTACTGTTACTGTAAGATAATAATTATTCAAGTAGAAGAGTGAAAAGTGTGAAAAGACAACTCAAGCACTCAAGTACTGAGTTTCTACGGATTTATTTTGGAAATATTCAGAGCAACACAAATAGTACAAAATAGACACAACATAATATAAAACAACAATGTTCAAATGTTAAATAATAATATTCCAAATAAAACAATAAATACGGCCTTTAAAATAGGAAGAGAAATAGATCGCGTGTGTAAAAAAATTTTTTTTTAAAAAATGAAGTAACGACCGTCACTTAGCCAAATGGAACGGCGTAAAAGTAACGTTCTTTCTTCAAATATATACTCAAGAAAAAGTAAAAGTACGTTGCAATAAAACTACTCAAAAAAAAAAAATTACAAAAAGATCCAAAAAGTTACTCATGTATTTGTAGTGGCGTAAAAAGTTAAACTATGAACTGTCTAAAAGTGTCCTAAAAAAAAAATCTTTATTATTAGTAAACTGTCAAAAATGTCCAAATATAGTACATCAACAAAAAATTTCACTATACCATTAAAACTGTTTAGAATGAGTATCTAGTCTGGCCAGTAGGGGGCAGATTAAGTAAAAAAAAACTGTTGAGGAGCAGTGGTTTAGTAGAATTTCAAAATATAATGTCCGTGTTGATATGGATGAATATATAGTTGACAATAAAAAGGGTTTCCTGTGTTGTCCTCACATTTCTTCACTCATTTACTGCAGTGAGCATTTTGAACACTTTACAACACAGTTGTAGTGGACACTGCTTTCTCTCATCATGTCCTCTGACTGCAGACCTGCAAACAGCTGCCATTAAAGGCACAGTTCATGTGTTTTCAAGTGATTCCATTCACAGTCGTCACTAAATACATCAGAATCCTCTGTTAAATATTGAGATTTTGCAAATGTTTTCAGGATTTTTAAAGTCTTTGTAACTGATCTACAACTTTGTTTGGAGCAGGACCAGGAGCCAGGACCAGGACCAGGACCAGGAGGAGGACGAGGACGAGGAGCAGCGGGGACAGGTGTGTGGTAACTGCTGCTTAAAAATGATCTGCACATTTCTTAGATGTTCTGTCGACGCTCTGTTCACACCTGCTGTTAACATCCGACCTGAGGGATCTGATCACAGGTGTTCAGGTGTACAACCGCTAATGCTAATGCTAATGTGACGTCACTGCTCCACATGTAAACACACACACCTTTCATTTCTCTTTTTTTGTTAAAAGGAACAAAGAAACCGGAATAAAATAATAAAACAAAAAACAATTAATCGATTATTAAAGTATTTGACAATTCATTTAGTAATGGTTTAATTATGCAGTAATCATTGCATCTCTACTTGTTTTTTATTTTTTTAAATAATCATCAGAGACACCATGATGCGATTTATGGTGATATTTGCAATATACTGAGACAACAGCGTTCGTGAAAGTGAACACTTGGCACCATCTAGTGGACTGAAATGTTCATTTATTTAGTAAATTTTTAATGACGTTTGTAACGTCAGTTAAAAAAAATATACACTTAAAAAAAAGAATACGCCATATTTCACTGTATTAGTTTTTCTACTAATAGTTCTCTCAAACAGCGTCACATCCTGTGTGTAACCGTAGCAACCACAACAACATTAGCTGGAAAAGTCGCAGTATTGTATGGACGCAGTTTCACGTCAGACACTGGAGACGCATCAGAGACTCGTCGCATTTGTTTAGCACATTTTCTGGAGCAAGCCATCACTCTTTCACCTGTGATTTATTTCATCCCCTCACATGGACGTTAACAGCACTTGTCAACAGAGCCTCTGTTTAATGTGTTCACGTCATTTTTACATTGTTAACAAGTGAAAACTGTGGACGAGTCAAAGTGGCAACATTCAGTCAATAAATACACCATCAAATAATGACTCACATGTGTCTCACATTCATTCATTCATTCACATTGGAATTAAAAACAGAAATGTCTCGTTGTTAAATGTGTCATTCATTCATCAAATACTCAATTCATTTAATGTGAAAACAACAACATATAGAATGACTTGATTATTGAATGAATGATGTCATGTTCCTGTGTTGCATCATCAATTGATTTGATGCTAATTTTGACACAAAAAATCAATTCATCATGCAACACACGACCATGACATCATTCATTATATAGTCAAGTCATTCTATATGTTGTTTTTACATCAAATGAATTTGGTATTTCAATGAATGAATGAATTACACATTTAATAATGAGACATTTATGTATTTAATTCCTATGTGAATGAATGAATGTGAGACACATGTGAGTCATTATTTAATGGTGTATTTATTGATTGAATATTGCCACTTTGACTCGTCCACAGTTTTCACTTGTTAACAATGTAAAAATGAATGTAAATTGGATGAAAAAGCATACAAGGACAACTAGCTCACATGGTTCAGACAAGTACTGGCGTTCCTATGGTCGGGGGTTCGAATCTTACCTGACGTGAATGCTTACTGTATTGCATGTTTTGAATGGACTGGACAACAGTCCAGGGTGAACACCGCCTATGACCCTATGACAGCTGAGCTTGGCACAGCAGCCCCCATGACCCTCAAGTGGAGGACAAAGCGGTAGATGATTGATGGACTGTGGGAGGAAGCCAGAGAATCCGGAGGAAAGCCACACACACACGCGGAGAACAGGAAAAACTTCATAAAGATCCTTGTTCCAACTGGGTCTCGAACCCAAGTCCTCTTGCTGCAAAGTCAGGAGCACCAACCATCTTGTCCATGACGAGGGACAGACGTTCCTAAATATTTCACCAGTCTGACGTTTCTTGAAGTCATGAGTTCTATTATTGAAAGTCTTCCAAATTGGATGAAAAAGCATACAAGGACAACTAGCTCACATGGTTCAGACAAGTACTGGTGTTCCTATGGTCGGGGGTTCGAATCTTCGAGTCAGGTGACAACTTTTAGAAACATGTAAATAGTTAATTGTCTGCTATGCATACTAATAAAAACCATATATCATTAATTACTTGTATTCATGACATGGATTTGAAAGTTCTGCAACTTCCTGTGCAGAATCAAGGGTTTCAGTGCTTTTTTTGTCAGATACCAATGTTTCATACATCTTCCTGGAAAGAGGTCACATCTGCTTAATGACGCACTCAGCAGATCTCGTCTACTTAACATCTGTCCACCACCAACTTATAATTGTATAAATGTGATACTATATTGTATAAACGTGATAATTATATAAACGTGATACTATATTGTATAAACGTGATAATTATATAAACGTGATAATTATATAAATGTGATACTATATTGTATAAACGTGATAATTATATAAACGTGATACTATATTGTATAAACGTGATAATTATATAAACGTGATAATTATATAAATGTGATACTATATTGTATAAACGTGATAACTATATAAACGTGATACTATATTTTATAAACGTGATTATTATATAAATGTGATACTATATTGTATAAACGTGATAATTATATAAACGTGATACTATATTGTATAAACCTGATAATTATATAAACGTGATACTATATTGTATAAACGTGATAATTATATAAACGTGATACTATATTGTATAAACGTGATAATTATATAAATGTGATACTATATTGTATAAACCTGATAATTATATAAACGTGATACTATATTGTATAAATGTGATAATTATATAAATGTGATACTATATTGTATCAACGTGATAGCTACAGTGATAATTAACTGTAGTTGCAGTTGGTTCAGTTTGCTGGTCTACCTGACCGTGGTTTGGTTTCAACAGAATCCCTCATTTTCCACTTTTTAATCAGCGTTTGAACACTGCTGATTGGCATTCTCAATTCCTTGGATATCTTTTTATACCCCTTTCCTGTTTTATGCAGTTCAATTACCTTTTCTCGCAGATCCTTTGACAATTCCTTTGCTTTCCCCATGACTCAGAATCCAGAAACATGGATAAAAGATGCAATGGTCTGTCAGAAGCCCAGAAACTCACTGACCTTTTATACACACACACTAATTACAAACAAACAGGTCACAGGTGAGGATGGGAACCTTGAGTTGTTTGTGTCAACTTTTGTGCATGTTATCAGGTCAAAGTCACTGGGGTATGTAAACTTTTGATCAGGGTCATTTGGGTACTTTCTTTTGTCATTTTGATTTAAAAAGAGTAAACACAGCTGTTTTGAGTTATCATTCATATTCTCTGAACAATGACCGAGAAATCATAAATTCTCCCAGGGTATGTAAACTTATGAGCACAAGTGTATATGCAGTATATATGTATATATATATATATATATATATATATGTACAGTTTATATATATATATTCCCAGGATACAACATTGCGTCATCCCTCTTGTCAGGCATCACAGGGCTTTGTGCTGTTTTTGGTGTTATCTGAGCTTTGCTGAAATAAAACCATATGTCTGAATATTTTTGTATGCGACCTCCTCCGAGTGGCAGCCATGTGTTGGAGTTAAAATGGAGTTAAAACAAACATCCATGTGGAAAAAGACACAGTTGGCCTGCAGTTGCAAACTGAACACTCCCCTGAGAGACATGAAATCATATCTTTGTTAGCATGTTGTCACTGGCATATAATATCCATCCATCCATTTTCTACCGCTTTAATAGGAATGCCCTAAATATAGAAAAACGAAATTACTTTTCAGGTAGAAAAAATCATTTTAGCAAAACACTAGTTCCATTTGCCTTAGATAGTTAATATCTGTATTAAAAACAAGCTCAAAATAGACATGTTTGCACAAACAGACCTGATGTATCTAGAAGTCAGTTAGTAGGTTTGCTTTGTTTTTCTTTGGGTATTTAATGCCTCCATCTTACACCTTATTCCGTCCTCTACTCTCTCAAAACCTCCCCCGTTTTTTTCTTTTTATGACCAAATATAAATAATGTTAAACAAATAAACTTGTTTTCCAAGTCACATTTGCTGCAGAAATGAACGATTAATCGATTTGCACCATGGTAAAGAGAATCAGCAGCTATTTAACAAGTCAATTAACTGATATTTTATATAAAAAGGAATGTTTTTGCTCTGTTTTAATATTAAATAGTTTCAGATCACTGCTTCCTCTTTGTCACATGTCACATACATCCTCTTGTAATGCGTCCTGATCAGAGGAAGACAGCTATTCTCATCCACTGCCACCCAGCAGAAGACACCTGTGTCTCTGTCCCGGTGTCTCAGCTCATGTACGTTAGTGTTCAGCAAATAAACAGTGAGTGAGAGATATGTGGTGGCCTCCCAGGCTGTTGAACCCACTGCCTGAGCGAAATGAAGAGCACTCAACTTTTTTTATTTGAAGTTGTGGAGTATAATGTAAACTGACGTGATGTTGACAGTAGCACCTACTGTACAAACATACCTCTTCCTCACAGTTACAGTATGGTCCTGGGCGAATAACGCAAATAATTCAATTTGGTGGGGCCACCAGCCAGCCTGATTCTTCTGGCCCTTTAAACTCTCCTCAGACCTCACCAGAGCCTGACATGGCCTCCCAGTGAAATATAAACCATTACCACACAATCCATGCAGCCACATCTGCAGAGCTGGTTGCATAGCTCATTAAGAAAGAACAGACAAATCTACAGTGAGTCACATGTCACAACAGACGGGAAGCCAAAGTGACCTTTTATTTATGAAGCGTGGCAGACAGTGTCATTGAAGCAATAGATTATTATTATAAATGTTAAAAAAATGTAAATAAAAAATGATTATCTGGCGTTGCTAGGCTATATGTGTCCTTGAGCAAGACACTTAACCCCATGTTGCAGCGTGTGAATGGCAAAACTGTATTGTAAAGCAGCTCATCAAGACTAAAAAAGCTCGATATAAATACAGACCATTACCAACTCTTCTTCTTCTGATTTTATGACAAGTAACAAAGATAGTTAGAGGAAACGTATTCGAGTAAAAGTAAAAGTTGCTAGAAATATAAATATTAATACCACAGTAAAGTACAGATATGTGCATGTTGTACTTAAGTACATAAACAAAGTATTTGTACTTTGTTACATTACATCAATGGCATTAAGATGATGCTAAACTCCATCTACTGCCCCACACAGACTACGAACCACAGCTGTTATGCTCTACTGCAAAATGAAGCTGGTCTGTCCATGTAAACTATGACCAAAGCATCGACTGTGTGGCCTGTCCACCTCACAAAATGCTTGAAGACATAGAGCAGAGTCCAACAGCAACATCTGGCAGACTGACACACTTACCAATCTGACTTTGTTTGCAGAGGACTGTGTCAAAGTCATTTCCTACCACAAGAGGATGGAGTACATGTACAGGGTAACCAAGAGATGAGTGTGCACAACTGGATTTGGTTGTAGATTTATGAAGACATTTAACTATGACAGGACTTGGATGACTGGCATCTTCGTAAACAACAACAAGTTTAAAAACTCAACAAGTGCTGGTTCTGCCACAGACCTCCTCTGAACAAACACACAAAAAAAGAAATGTTCTCAGCCTTCTCTACATGTTTCATTCCCTTCAACTTTCTTCCCTCTCTCTCTTCACGGTGCAATCTTCCTCTCTCCATCTCAATCTCTGTCATCTATCTTCATCCATATGTTGCACTCTTCACTCCTGAGTAGTGGAAAGATTTCACAGATGACATGAATGTACATATGCAGACTTCCCACCTCAATTCTGCCAATATCACAGTTTGCTACACTGAGTAAAGCCGTCACACAGCAAGAAAACCTATAATGTTGTTGTTTTTTTCTGGGATGTACTATTGGCTTATCACTAATGTCATATTGAACTTTTACCAACCACAACAGAACTTACATCCTACCAGTCAGTGACTATGGATGAAGGAACGACTTTGTTTCCTGTAGCACATGAACAGGCCTGAATAGTTTATATATGTATGTTTCCTAACATGGAGTTGAAGCTTTGAGAAAACGTGATTTTGAAAAAAGACAAAGATGGAAGAAATTGTGATGCAGTTAATGTAACTCATCCGCCGCATGTAACAACATTTCTGTATGGTCACATCTTATTTCCAGGGCTTTTTCCACATTTCCAGTCTCATGTTGCATCATATGACCCAGAAAAGCCAAAATGTGAAGTGTAATTGTGAGTGGGGCAGCTGTAATCTCACTCCTCCGAGATAGTTGTAAAAGAGTGTAAATCCCCTCACACAGTCTGCAAACATGCAGCCATCTTGTGAAGTTTGACATTCTTCGACTTCCTCCTGCGAACTGTTTGAACAACACTCTGTCAGAATGTTGGCAGACGTATCCACTGCCCGGTGGAAACACAGGCCATTTACAAAGATGTCATGAAGCCCAGTTTCTCTAATTCACTAGTCAGAATCAGAATCAGAATACTTTATTAATCCCCGGGGGTTTTTGTTCCAGATGCTCCGTGCAAAGAAATAGAAATACAGCAGTAGAAACAAGGCATAAGATATGGATGTAAAAACAGTAAAATAGGCAATAAGATGGAATGAAATAAAATATTAAATAAAAATAATAATAATAATAATACAATAATAGAGTAGATAATCTGGAAATATATACAATATACAAATAGTTAACAATGAAGTGAGGAAGAGTATTGTTTGTTTTGTTTTATAGACAACCATAGGAGTCCGATCATCAAGGAGGAGTTGTACAGTTGAATGACTTCCTGTGGCGCTCAGTGGTGCATAGAGGTGCAATTAGTCTCTTGCTGAAGGTGCTCCTCTGTTTGACCAGAGTGTTGTGAGAGGGTAAGAGCCATGCTGCAGTATCGCCCGCACCTTCGACAGCATCCTCCAGTCTGACACTGCTGTCAAAGTGTCCAGCTCCACCCCCACAATTGAGTCTGTTGGAATCTGCTACCCTCAGCCTGCTACCCCAGCATACAGCAAACAGAATAGCACTAGCCACCACAGACTCATAAAACATCCTCAGCATAGTCCGGCTGATGTTAAAGGAGCGGAGCCTCCTCAGAAAATAGAGGCGGCTCTGTCCCTTCATGTGTAGGACTTCAGTGTTCTTAGTCCAGTCCAGTTTATTGTCTATGAACACCCCCAGATATGTATAGTGATCAACAATGTCCACATTATGTCCCAGGATGGAAACTGTGGTCACTGGTGTCCTGGCTCTCCTCAGATCCACCACCAGCTCTTTGGTTTGGTTTGGTAGTGGCACTAAAGGACCGTGTATAGGCTGTGGATGAGCAGGAGGGGGTGGTGGTTTGGAGTTTTATCCAAATCCCATGGACAGATGTTTGTTGGTTGTTGTCCTTTCTAGGTCACATGTTTTAAATGTTTGATTTTACTAAAAACTAATAGATTACTATAACAAATGCCACCATACCACCAATCCATACCACTAATCTTGGTGTGAATCCTTGCATTAATAAATCAATAAACATTATTTGTACAGCACTTTTCATACAATTCTTGACTGCCTGTTTGGGGTCAGGAGAACCACAACCTGATTTATGTATTGTTTTGATATGAAAGGGACATCTTGTATTCCACCTGCTTGCTATATTTCAAATTAATTCAATTCAATTTTATTTAGCGCTGAATCACAACATACATTATCTCAAGGCACTTGTGCACAGACAACATCATCGAGAGCAGAGAAACCCAACCATTCACAGAATGAGCAAGCACTAGGACAGCACATCAGTGGAGAAAGAAAGAAAAAAAAAACCCTCCCCTTTAACAGGAAGAAATCTCTGACAGAACCAGACATGTGCAGCCATCTGCCTCGAGCGGTTGTGGTGAAAGGAAAAAACGGGGGACAGAGGAGAGATGGGGGACAGAAAGAGGACAGAGAAAGGACAAGAAGGGGGTGAGATTGAGACAGAGTTATACGTTTAGACAGGACAGTTCTGAGTCAGTGATTGTCGTGAACTATGGCTGAGCAGAACAAGGGACTCAAATGCAGGACTCAGAACACGAATCAGTCAGTAACAGAGTTTAATTCCAGGCAGAGGTTCGGTACACGGGAGGTCAACAAGAGATCAGGCAGAGGTACAAAAGCGTCAGGCAAAAAGGCAAGGTCAAAAAAGGCAGACAAGGTTCAAAAACACGAGAAGGCAAGACTATGGCTGTGAAAAAGAGTGCTGGAACGTGAGCTATGAACTACAACGAACTGGCAACAACACACAGAGGGGAATATAAGCAGTGCTTGATTAGGGAGTGATAGGATGCAGGTGTGGTAGACACAATCAGGAATCAGGTGCACGCAGACAAGGAAGGGGGCGGGGTAGACAGGAACCTGAAACAGAGACAAGGGTGAGTGATTTCAAAATAAAACAGGAAGACAAGACATGGAACGTGAAGGGAGAAACAAAACAAGATACTTAACGTAAGTGACAGATCAAGACAGTGATGACATGTTTCTACAATGTCATTTATATAAGCGGCAGCAGAGACTGTTGATAAAAAATATACTGTAATCAACTTTAATTATAGCGTAACGATAATGATATGACATGACATGACATGACATGACATGACATGACATGACATGACATGACATGATAATAATAATAATAATAGCCTCGAAACTGGATCTGGATCCTGCAAGATGAGTACACACAGAGAGAGAGGACAGGAAGGAAAGACACAAACTAGGGAGAGAACCTACCTCGCCTCTCCTTGAAGAGTTTTTCTCTAAACTGACACTCTCTCAATTGTATGAACTGTTGGGTTTTTGTTCTCTTGATATAATATTGTAAGGTTTATGCCTTACTATGTAAAGTGTCTTGAGATACAAATAAAATTTATTTGATTTGAAGATACATTGACCTTGATGACTGAGAACATTCACAGGCTTGGAAATGGTTTGCATGTTTGTGTGTGTATGTGTGTGTGTGTGTTGCTGGTGGTTTGTTTGTTCGGGGTCTTGTCCTCAGGTTTTCCGCACGGCCCAGACTAGTCATGCTTTACATATGAAAATAGTCCAAATACTTTGTTTATCCAGGGTGTTATAATAGCTTAGTGTCAGTTCATTTGTACAGAGCTCAACATTTTAAAACAGCCGGATTTCAAACTTGTAAGTATTGTGTGTCTACATATTTTTGGACAATGCTGGACTTACTTTGTTTTGGTCATAGTACTCTTTAAAAACATTTACAAATGTTTTTGTTTCCAATTTCCATGAATTCAAGTAAGAGATATAAGATTTCCTATGTTGTAAACAAAAGGCTTATTTCTTTCAAATGTGTTAAAATCTGTATTAGTGAGAACGACACCTTTACTGCAGTAATCCATCCACCTGCCAGGTGAGACAAATCAGATTATTAAACAGATGAGCCTGAATATTAGAATACCCTCCAAATGCGTTAAAATACTTTATTATTTGCCCTTTTTCCTGTTTTTTGCTGTCGAATCAGAGATGGGTTGTTATTTGACATGGACTCTGCTTCGTTTGGGTAAGTTCAAGTGTTTACATGCACTGTAATGTAAATAAATAATGTTTAAAAGAAATTCATTAGAGGGAACACAGATGTGTGGAAGGTCTTTACTTAATACAAAGAGTGAAATGAAGAGATTGCATCTTTGTTTATATACCTCACATTAGAAGAATTACAACAGGAAAAAGATTAAGTTATTATTTTACTTCATTAATGATATTATGATGACTTGTACGTGTATTTGTCTAAACATCAAATGGACTGCTTGCTTAAAGTAAGAGATTAGAAACTTTTAAAGATCCAGTGTGTAACTTCCAGGAGGGGAAATTGAATAATACTACCCTATACTATACTATACTATACTATACTATACTATACTATGCTATACTATACATGTTTGTATAACTATATAATGACTTAGCCTTAAGGCCTTTGCACACCGGACATGGGATTCTTTCAGGCAATTTATTTGTCTATGTGACCAATTGAGCAGCATTCATTTCAGCATCAATTTCTGCCAATTTTTCTGCAGTGCTATCATTAGATGTCAGTCATTGTTACACATCAGACCTTTAAAGATACCTTCTATAATCAAATCACAGGATGGAGCCTCAGCTCCTGCTCTCAGTTTCACCCACGTCAGTACTTCTACATAAACAAGCCCATGACCTGGTACCAGGCTCAGAACTACTGCAGACAGCATTACACAGACCTGGCAACTTTTGAAAGCCATGATGATATAAGCATGCTAGAACCTACGTTTTCCTATTCTTCGGCATGGATCGGACTGTTTGATGACCCCAAATCCTGGAAGGAAAACCTTGGAAATGACCACAACTCCTGGAGATGGTCAGAGACTGGTCAAACAGGCAAAACTACTTTTAAGGCTTGGGCTAGCAGAGAGCCCAGTTTTTGGAACGCACAAGAAGCCTGTGTAATCATGAATACTAATGGAAATTGGGTAGACACTAACTGCGATGAAACTTTGACTTTTGTTTGTTACACAGGTAAGAAGACATTTGAGATTACATCAGCTCTGTTTATGTTTCTTTTATGGAGAAAGTGCTTGTATAATTAAATAGTCACTAACTCTCAGTGAAAACATGGCTGCCAGTGGGGACACAAGGAAAAAAATGAATCTTCGCTAGACAACTTTTTGCAAAATGTACTTTACTTTTTTAAGTATCATTTGTACCATTTGTGTTAGTATTGGCTCAGCAGTAGACAACAAGAAACTGAAGTTTGTAAAGCACTAACTCTGTCACACCAAAGTCCATAGACAAAACCACTGGTTTTAGTTAGAGACACAGAGGCTCCTTCTCTGCTGCTGCCTTGTTTAACAAGTTTGTGTCACTAAGGTAAATCTGAATGAAACACTGTAAACACAGAAATCCCAAAATTGTCACTTTGAACTTAGTGATGGAGGCAGCAGTGGATCAACAACTCCTTTGTGCTGTGATATAAAAATACTGATCTTCTCAATGGACTTTGGTACACAGAGTGAGTGGTTTACCAGCAATTATTCAGTTTTCAATCAGTAAAAGTCAGTCTAATGGTGAGATAAAGGAACACACACCTTCATAAGATATTAAAGTTAATTGTTAATTAGCTATAATCTGTTTTTCCTTACGTCTTCACTGGAAAATATATGATAAATCATAATAAGGACACTGACTTCACTTCTGTCCATTGCAGTCACACACCAAAGTGAGAAAGTCTATCATCTAATCCCGACTATGAAATCATGGAATTCTGCTCAGCAATACTGCAGAGAAAACTACAGAGACCTGGCTATGATTGAGAACGCTGAAGAAAGCGCAAAGGTCTTGTCAAAAATTGGTGGTCAGACATCTTGGATTGGTCTGTACCGAGTGCCATGGACATGGTCTGACAGGTCTCACAGTTCCTTCAAGAACTGGAATGACAATGAACCAACTAACTCGAAATTTATCGAAAACTGTGTGTTGGAGGACTGGCCTCATCATAAGTGGAATGACATTCCCTGTTCCATGATGTGGCCTTTCATTTGTCATCAAGGTGATAGTTCAATGAGAAAAATAAATGATTATTTTTGATTCAGTTCAATTGTACAGTCCATGAGTGATTTTTTTTGTACTTTTCAGTCACAAGACTGAAGACCACGGTGCGGATGCAGATTAAGACTGATGCAGATCTGACAGATCCAGCTGTATATTATATACATACAGTGTATGTATATAATATACATACACCTAACTTCCCACCTACCCTCTTTACCTGCATACCATTGTGTGTATATATATATATATATATATATATATATATATATATATATATATATATATATCCCCCTCAACAATGTTTAGAAACCATAAAGCTGTAGTATGCTAATAATGTTAGCTTGTGATAATTCCTCTTTAAGGGAGTCAGAGAGGCATCTGCTCGTATGAAACAATATTAGCATGTTATCCGACTGAAATAAGACGCGTCCATAGTTGAGTATGTAAGCATGCCATCAATGGAAACACTAACATGTAGATGTTAAGTAGGTGTAATGTTTAAGGACACGTCTTAATTTAGTGTGTTAGCATGCTAATATTGATGATAAGAGCACCCAAAGAACCAGGTGTAAAGTGTAAGTAGGTGTAACACAAACACATCAAATTGACTGTGGTAGTCATTGTTAAAGAAATCCAGAACCAACACTTAATGTCTGACCAGAAATAATAATGTGTCTCTAAACATTATAAAAGTGCATGTTTAAAGTCACTCCTGGCCAAACACAGCCAACACTCAGGAACACCATACTGTGATCACTATCTGGTAATCTACTATCCTTTTTTTACTGTTATGTCAGTTCTGGATTTTACTACCACTAATGTAAGGAAACCAATTGCTGGAAACACAAAGAAGTAAATTCTAAAAACAAAAAAAAGCAGTTATTCAGCAATTAAATGCCATTATGTTGGAGATGATACATTTGCTTTATTAAGTCTGAGGACACAAGTGACTGAAGATACTCAAGAAACATAACACCATAACAAGAATAATGTTGTCATACTAACAACATTTTTCTCTGTTATCATCTTCTATTAGCTTAACAACTCAATAAACAACACAGCAAAATCATTGGGAAGAGGTTAAATATGTTCCCGACTGCTTTGGAGATCGAATAAAGATCGTCCACTCTTTTTTTTGTTTTTTTTGGTTTGGTTTGAGGGCAGATTCCTCCACTGAAGCTTGAAGTCTGTCCATCCCTGGTTTGTTAGCCTTACATGGATCTGAGGAGAAATAAAGAAATGTGAAAGCTTGTTGTCATAGTGAAAGGTCTAATATGCAACACATGAGCACCACTAGTGGTGGAAGTTGAGTGTAGAGTGCTACTTTGCAGAGATGCCAGAACAATATCATCTAATATTGTTATGAAATATATTTAAAACAAAGAGCAAGGAAATCCAGAGCATCGCCCTCAGGTGCTGGTGCTGGTGATAACTCATAAGGTGTGTATCTGTGTGTGTGTGTGTGTGTTCATGGAGCTAGTAGATGCTTCCTCCTAACTAATAACTTAATAACTAAATTAAGGCTAACATTGTAAATAACATCAGCTTACTCTGACTGTGTCTGGCTGTGACATAAAATACAGAACGCTAACAGGTTTAGGTCGAGCATGGGCAATATTCTTCTGGGCTTGGGAGAGACAGAGAAGCAGGGGGGATGAAGCTGTGGGATGTTACCTGCTGGAGAAACTGTTCAATAACAGCTGGATCTGTAAGATTAGCATCAGTCATAATCTGCATCCCCACCGTGGTCTTCAGTGTCATGACTGAAAAGTACAAATAAAACATGCACGTCACTCATGGAACTGTAAAATTTAACTTGAATTGAGTCAAAAATAATGACTTATTTTTCTCATTGAACTATCACCTTGCTGACAAATGAAAGGCAACAGACTGGGACAGCGTATGGACTGCCACTTATGATGCCACAGTTCGGCCACACAGTGTTTTTTGGAGGTGGAGTTAGTTGGTTCACTGTCATTCCAGTTCTTGAAGGAACTGGGAGACCTGTCAGACCATGTCCATGGCACTCGGTACAGACCGATCCAAGATGTCTGACCACCAATTTTTGATAAGACCTTCGCGTTTTCATTAGCATTGTCAATCATAGCAAGGTCTATGTAGTTTTCTCTGCAGTATTGCTGAGCAGAATTCCATGATTTCCTAGTCGGGATTAGATGATAGACTTTCTCTCCTTGGTGTGTGACTGCAATGGACAGAAGTGAAGTCAGTGTATTTATATATTTGTTTATCTTTTCTTTGCAAAAAGGCAGCAACTACAATGTGCACTTTTTTCTGACTTATAGGAACATGTCTGTATATCATGTCTAATATCATTAAAATGTAGGTTTTTATAATCTGTGAGAATCAGTGTAACATATGATGATGAATCACTACATTTAAGGAAAACATTTAGAAGATTAATAATGAATTCATGTTGAATTTCACCAATTCATCTGTGCAAGTTAAATGTACAGGGAATCATATAGTTAAAGGGGTAGTTCAGTGTTTTTGGAGTGTCCTTGTATGAAGATACTAGCACTAACTGCACTGTGCACAGCCCCCTGGTGCAGGAAACCAGCCTGAGACACGGGCACTTTCTTTCATTGAAATCATGGCTTCCGGTGAAGACGTACGGAAAAACAGATTATAGCTACTTAACAAAAGGCTGACATTGTGAAATATTTGACTGCTGAAGTCTGGGATATCTTATGAATGTGTTTGTTGGAAGCTTGTATGTTATTTGGTAAACTCACGTCTGTGTAGTGATGGGAAAATTTTTTTCTTTTCATTAGAATCCGTTCATGAAAAAGATTTGTTCACATAATCGTTCAGTACTTCAAACTGACCGGGTTGTGATTCAGCTCAGTACACACGAGACTCCTGTGTTTAAATCATGAGATTTTAGTAATTTCCTGTTGGAGATTAACACACATTTTCATGTTTTTAAATATTTTAACTGATCTACAGTTTGGCATTTGTCTTGAATTTGCTGAGGCTGATAAGCACAGTTTAAGCCGCTGAATCACTCATTCAGTGCACATTCAGTGTACTAGTTTGCTGGTTCATTCAATGGAAAAAAATAACTTTATATACCAGTACACATAACGTTTCCTCAGTGACTCAGTGACTGAACTGAAACACGAGTGAACGAATAAAAAAAAAATCTGCCTGTCTATCACGTCTGGTCCAATAACATACCATAATAGGCGGAGTCTGTCACAGGTGGGTTTTGAACCCAGGACTCTAGTGCAACTCCTTACCAGCTGAACTAATAGGGGTAACACATGATTGTTTAAGTCCCTCCAGAGCCATAAATAATACATTAAATCTGGAGCTGCCGGTCTTACAAATTCTGACCAAGGGCCATGATTGGCCCAAGGCCGGACTTTGGACATGCCTGCGCTACACTGTCTTCTCATTATGGGCCAGCCTAACGTTTTTGTTTGTGTTTACTGGGAAACTAGACTGTGTGTATTAACTAAAATCACTGGTTTTGTCTATGGACTTTGGTGTGACAGAGTTAGTGGTTAACAAACTTCAGTTTCTTGTTGGAAGAACCCGTCTATTGTTGAGACAATGCTAACACAAAAGGTACATTTCAGTCTATGATACTTAGTGTAAAGTACATTTCGCAAAATGAGCCTTTTGCTATTTAGCTAAGATCCATTTTGTCCTTGTGTCCCCACTGGCAGCCATGTTTTCACTGAGAGTGAGTGACCATTTATTTATACAAGCACTTTCTACGAACAATAAACACAAACAGAGCTGATGTAACCTCAAATGTCTTCTTACCTGTGTAACAAACAAAAGTCAAAGTTTTAGTGCAGTTAGTGTCTACCCAATTTCCATTAGTATTCATGATTACACAGGCTTCTTGTGCGTTCCAAAAACTGGGCTCTCTGCTAGCCCAAGCCTGAAAAGTAGTTTTGCCTGTTTGACCAGTCTCTGACCATCTCCAGGAGTTGTGGTCATTTCCAAGTTTTTCCTTCCAGGATTTGGGGTCATCAAACAGTCCGATCCATGCCGAAGAATAGGAAAACGTAGGTTCTAGCATGCTTATATCATCATGGCTTTCAAAAGTTGCCAGGTCTGTGTAATGCTGTCTGCAGTAGTTCTGAGCCTGGTACCAGGTCATGGGCTTGTTTATGTAGAAGTACTGACGTGGGTGAAACTGAGAGCAGGAGCTGAGGCTCCATCCTGTGATTTGATTATAGAAGGTATCTTTAGTGTTTCATGATTTAATAGTTACACAAATAACTGAGTTATATACAACAATTTTAAAGGTCCAATGTGTATGACCGACATCTAATGATAGCACTGCAGAAATAGAAAAATGGAGGACTCCTTTCCTCACCAAGTGCTGTTAACACTGAATTTGGAAAATCCTGTTTTTTTTGTACTGTGCACCTGCAACCTGGAACACACTTTTATCATTAGGACAATTTAAATCCATAATTGCATCGACTTTTACTTCCAACTGCTCCTGTTTTTAGCTAGACCTCTTTGTTTTCATTGTGTTTGTCACTTTAGTTATATGTTTATGTATTTTTCCAACGTTTTGTGTTCTGTCTCAGGCTTTATTGTAAATGAGGTTGCTCCTCAATATAGTTCCGAGTTTAAATAAAGGTTATATATACATACATATATATATACATATACATATATATATATATATATATATATATATATATATATATATATATATATATATATATATATATATATATATATATATATATATATATATATATATATAAATAAATAAATGAATAAATACAATTATACAGTTATAAAAACATGTATCGTATAGTATAGGGTAGTATTAATCAATTTCTGCCAATAAATCCTCCTGGAAGTTACACACTGGACCTTTAAAAGTTTCTAATCTCTTACCTTAACGAAGCAGCCCCTTTTAATGTTAATACAAATACACATACAATTCATCATAACATCATCAATGAAGTAAAATAATAATTTAATTTTTTTACTGTTGTACTTCTAATGTGAGGCATAGAAACAAACAACCTTCCACACATCTGTGTCCCCTCTACTTCTGTTTCTTTCATTTTAATGAAATTCTTTACATTATTTATTTACATTACAGTGCATGTAAACACTTGAACTTACCAAAAAGGAGCAGGGTCCATGTCACATAACAACCCATCTCTGATTTGACTGCAAACAAGAGGAAAAAGGGCAAATAATACAGTTTTATTCTTCTAATATTCAGGCTCATCTGTGTAATAGTCTGATTTGTCTCACCTGGCAGGTGGATGGATTATTGTGGTAAAGGTGCCGTTCTCACTAATACAGATTTGAACACATTTGAGAGAAATAAGCCTTTTGTTTACAACATAGAAAATCAGTAGTTTGACATTTTTAAACACTTCGCTAAAAACCCTCACCTTTCCAATGACTTGACCTAGTAAATATGTAGCAAACAACAATTGTGTTTTAGCTGTAAGAAAATTGAATGTATGGATAATTTTCTTATCCAACATGAGTTTGAGTTAATACATTTCTTTGCTTTCTATTCCCCCTGTGGTTCTTTCATTTTCCAAGTGCGATGCTATCCCAACCGTCTCGTTAACTCATCAACAAAGACACGCAATACTCACACGTTTGAAATCCAGCTGTTGAATGATTTTAAAATGTTGAAATCTGAACTCCAATGGAGCTGGCTCTAAATGGGCTGTTATAAAGCCCTGGACAGTTTACATATTCAA
This sequence comes from Solea senegalensis, assembly GCF_019176455.1. Classification (NCBI taxonomy): domain Eukaryota; kingdom Metazoa; phylum Chordata; class Actinopteri; order Pleuronectiformes; family Soleidae; genus Solea; species Solea senegalensis. Next base: position 14,743,473 of record NC_058029.1, read on the forward strand.
AGCATATAGGTTGTTTTTGTTTAAATGCATGCTAAATGTAAAAAAGAGACTCCTATTTTTGGACGACCAACTAACCACCACCAACACTCAAGCAAACAAGATTCAGCTGTAGAGCTCTAGAACCTGATGTCCTGCAACACTATTTTGGCAGGACGCAACACTGATTAAATCTATAGACGTATATAATATATCAGATCATATCATATGTGTCCTGGGATGAAAAAACAATCAGGGACAAGCAAAGGGAGAGAACATTTTATCGGAGTTTGACGAGGGAAAGATTATCAGAAAGTTAAAGGTTTCTGCCTTACTATGCAAAAGTGTCTTAAAATACAAATAAAATTGATTTGGTTTGAGGATATGTTGTCCTTGATTCCTGAGAACATTCACAGACTTTGAAATGATTTGTGTGTGTGTGTGTGCGTGTGTGTGTGTTACTGGTGGTTTGTTAGGAGTCTTGAACTCAGGTTTTCCTCAAGGCCCGGACATTAGACTAAAATCATGCTTTACATATGAAAATAGTCCAAACACTTTGTTTATTCAGGGTGTTATAATAGCTTAGTGTCAATTCATTATTTAAAATCTTTCAACAGCTGGATTTCAAACTTCTCATCTTTTTGGACCATACTGTGCTTACTTTGTTTTCGTCCTAGTTACAGATTCAGGATTTAAGGATTTCTCTCTTTTTTTTTTAAAGAAAATATGTAAATATGTAAAAGATGTGAGATTTCTTATGTTGTAAACAAAAGGCTTATTTCTCTCAAATGTTTTAAAATCTGTATGACACCTTTACTGCAATAATCCATCCACCTGCCAGGTGAGACAAATCAGATTATTACACAGATGAGCCTGAATATTAGAATACTCCTCCTTTTTACCCTTTTTCCTGTTGTTTGCAGTCAAATCAGAGATGGGTTGTTATGTGACATTGACTCTGCTCCTTTTTGGTTAGTTCAAGGGTTTACATGCACTGTAAAAAGGAAAAAGATTGAGTTAATATTTTACTTCATTAATGATATTAATTATTACATGTATTTGGGGCTGCTTGGTTAAGATAAGAGATTAGAATATTTTAAAGGTCCAGTGTGTAACTCCCAGGAAGATTTATTGGCAGAAATTAAAAAATACTACCCTATACCCTACCCTACTCGAACTGTGACCAATCGAGCAGCATTCATTTCATGTTATTTTTTCCTGCTGTTGACAGTCCTAACAGTTAACGCGATTGTGTTTGTTTCCCAAAACCCTGTTATTTTTCATTAACAAGAAAAAACTGTAAAACTAATACAAGACATTGTAATAGGAAGAAGGAAGAGGAAGAGCTTCAGTGGGACAGTGTGTGTGCCGCTGCTGCTGCTGCTGATGGTGTGTGTGTGTGTGTTTGGCCTGTTCTGCTCGCAGACAAACCGTGATGCAATTGTTTTCCCCTCATCCTCATAATTTATTTGTTTGTACGCATCGTGCTTGATGTGCATAGGAGGGTGCGTCATAATTCCCATCATAATTATCCACACTTTCGTCTTGTATATTTGCCTCACGTCCAGTCTGCAAAAACCTCCAGAATAAACCTTTCTGTGTTTTAGGCAACAGGTTTACTTTAAATAGGCCGCCATCTTGCACCACCATGTTTCTACAACAGCCGGGATTGACAATTTTTATTTTTTTTTTTAAGCAGAACACATTTCTTTATTTCTCCTCAGATCTGTGCGAGGCTAGCACACCTGGGATGGACAGACTTCGAGCTTCAGTGGAAGAATCAACCCTGATCTCAAGAGCACTTCAACCGCTTCTAAATGATTTTATTGTGTTGCTGTCGTTAACAAAAGACGGCAACGAAAAATAACGTAGTTAGTCTGTGTGGTGTGATGTTTTGCGTTGTACATTCTGCATTGTACAATTAGATTAGAACAACACTTTTTAAGAAGCAAATAAAATATCGATTTAATCATTCAAAATATTGTATTTTATTACACTTGTTCTTTGCGCTCCCTCTTTGCGCCATGGTTTTTTGTTTGCGGGCGGGCCTTAGGAAGCTGCCTGCTGATTGGCTACTGAGTTTTGGAAAAATGTAAACAGATCACTCTGTTTGGCATAAGATATTTACAATTATTTTGTCGCGTTCCAAATCACGGAACACAAAGAACAAATGTATTTTCAAACAAAAAAATTCAATATTTTTGAATGATTAAATCAATATTTTATTTGCTTCTTAAAAAGTTTTGATTGCGTCATGAAAAGTGTTGTTTGAAAATATTGACACAAATCTAGTTCCATACTGTGTCCAAGCAGTTTGTTTAATAACTTGTATCCCCTAAATAAACCCTAAATAAGGTGAATATGCATATGAAATCTTAACTTCCAGATGTCATGCAACATAAATTGTATCAATTGAATCAAAACAAAACCATTGAGAAAGCAACAGTTAGAGGGCACGAACATGAACGTCGTCTATCACCATTACACTGTGCTCAGTGTTAACAGCATCATGACATGTTAAAGTCAAAATGTTGCCTCCTACATCATTGAAATAAAATACGGACAAACATTTGCATCTACGGAAAATGACTCCCTGTGGTTAACCTTTGCAGGAACAAGCCTCACAATGTGTCTGATACAGGTAAATAAGACATTTGAATTAAATTCAAATTCATCCTTGAATATATGCATTGCCGAAACTAAGACATGTGTTGTCTATTGCATGAAAATACTTGCAATAGTTTATTGTTTTCTAGACAGGGACCTTTTTGTTTGTTATTTTGGCCTTAGTCCACCCTGAAGCCTAGACCTCAGTTCAACCATTTTGTAGTAATTTATCCTACTTTTGTAAATAAATCATTATTTTTGTGAATACAACGCTAAAAATCGTTTGTGGTCACTTGGGGAAGATGAGGCCTTATCATGTTATGTACAAATATAACAATTATTATGCAAGAATCTATTATTAATTATATTAGCTTGTGATAATTCATCTGTTAGAGAGTCAGAAAGGCATCTTTGATAGTATCAGGAAGACAAGTAACATAGTTGCTAACATACACAACAATGAGGAAGTCATGTTAAACTTTACACCTGGTTCTTTTTGTGCTTGTATAAATAATATTATCATGTTTTCAGACTGAAATAAGACATGTCCACACGTAGATGTATAATGTTTGAGCATACCGTCTTATTTTAATGTGTTAGTATGCTAATAGTGATGATAAGAGCACACAGAGAACCAGGTGTCAAGTTTATGTAGGTGTAACACAAACACACTGAATTGACTGTGGTGGTCATTGTTAAAGAAGACCAGAACCTACATTTGACCTCCGAACAGTCAAATGACTCTGTGGTTATGTGTGTGTCTGACATTTGTCTGACATAGGTAAATGAGACATTTGAATTAAATAGAAAATTCTTCCTTTTTGCAAAATAGAACAACAACACATTAATGATCTGCATTGCTGAAACTGAGACATGTGTTGTCTGTTGCATGAAAATAAATGACGCAATATTATGTTATTAATGATATTAGCTAGTGATAAGTCCTCTCTTCGAGAGTTGGTTAGGGGCTTTCTTTCGATTTTCAACTGTTGTAATAAAAAAAAAAACAACATTTTTGCACAAGTGTAGAACAAATTGGACAAAGAGCATATTTGTCCTTTATAAAAAATAAAAATGTAAAAATCTAAAGTTTATATGTATATACATATGTATATGTATATGTATGTATATATATAGATAGATAGATAGATAGATAGATAGATAGATAGATAGATAGATATGTACATTTGAAGCCTGTCTAATGAACCATTGGTGAGTTATGTGTTTAACAAACAGCTCCACTACAAAAATAGTCTTAGATTGATTCTTGTTTTAATAAAAAATAATCTGTCAATGGTGCGAGCAAATTTAGCTTGGCTCCCTTTTTTCCTCAATTAACGCGATGGATGTATCTAATTTTACAATTGCTTCTATTTTTCTTAATCAACAAGTTTTTTTATTATTATTTACAAAATATTGGTTCAGAAAATCAGTATTTGAATTTTTTTGTGAAGGCAGTCTGCCTCCATTTTTAAACATATTGAGACATAAGACCATATTCAGATATTTACAGTGTTGTTTATTCTCTATATTCTCTACGTCCCTATAGATGACAAACCCAAACGTTGTTAAATTTTTGGAAGGGGAGGACTATTACTTTTACTTGGCTGCAGGGTTGCTAGGTCTGCGTGACAAAACCAGTCCAATGTTAGCCCCCAAAAATGAAAAAAACCAACACCAGAACACCAGACCATCGCCAAATGTCTCCAAACATGTCTTTGTCATGTATACACTTAACTTGTGGACAAAAATAATTCAATCCACAGCAACACTTCAAAAATAGCCCTATCCTGCAGATAAACTGCAGACCTGGCAACCCTGTTTGTCCCACAAACTTTAAATTATCGATGAATAATAACCGATGATGTCACTTTAATGCGACAGGCTGTATGTTGTGATGGAGCTGATTGAGGGAGTTCCACTGGCTGAACATTTCAACTCTATGAAGGAGAAACAGCAGCAACTCACCAAAGACGTAGTCATACAGGTAACTGCTGTATACAATGCTAGCCACTTCTCCACCGTGTGGCCCATGTCTCAAGCTGAATTGGGCCACCAAATAGGTTTAGTGCGACCCACAATTTCCTCAAGAAAAAATCAAAAACCCACAAAAATGCGACCAAATATAATAAACCCGTCTGAGCATGTTAATCGTAGCAAATTAAATTAAATTCATAATGCATCAATGTGTACTTAAAATGTACTACAAAACATAAAGTATCAGCTAACATTGCCGACCCTGAACACGACCCAAAAGGAAGTCAGCCAATTTGAATTTCGCTGCCATTTCGCCACAAAGGAAGTGGCCCTGTTTAGTTACTGGTTCCTGTGTTAAGCGTACATCTGAAGTGAGTTCTGTGTCCTACAGGAGGCAAAACACAAAAACACAAGTAGTTAGGATTTATGACACTACATGCTTTCATAAGACTGAAGTCAAACTCACTGATCTTTGTGATCCAGTCAGCCTCGCTTTGACATCCGCCTTCATGCCTATGCATGGAGGGAACCACAACACATGTCTGACCAGATGTGTCTTTCTATTTTAGGGAGCAGAACCAAATCTACTGGGAACAAGTGTGTTTTCCATTCTGACCTCCCAGGTGGGGTTTGGGAAGAGAGGACACGGGGTCACCACCTAGTTTTAGTGGGAAACACATTAGAGCACAGCAACAATATGGCAATAGTATGGTCATAACTGTGTATTAGGTTGATAATGTCTTTTATTTTTATATTATTCACCAAGTTACAGCTTGGAAATAACAATGGGAAAAGGATTTGGCACTATGGAAGGATGCATTTCAGCCTTATGGTAATTGATTCACACACATTTTCATGTTAAGGTTTGATCCAGGTAATGACCTATAGTCATTGTTATTACCAAGTTATTATCAGGCAATAACGTGGGAATACTGTAATACTATCTTCTTATCACCATGCTTTTACTTTATTATCACCAATCTGAAAATGGCATTAAACATAAGCTGGTATTACCATATTATTAACATTACCTAATAGCATGGTAATATTATGGTACCATATCACCGTGCTGTTAGGTAACATAATAGCACTTCAGTAAGAAAAAAAAATGAACCTAATAAACAGATGTACAGGGATAATTAATTGTAAAATGCTGAAATAAAATTGTATGATCAATATATTGCGTGCACATATTAAAAATAAAAACTGTCCGAAGAATATAAGGAATTGTGAAGTCTTAAAACTCTGTGTTTGTTGTACGCTCTTTGACAGGATCTCACAATAAAATGTGACTCCCGTCTTCCTCCAACACTCTGAGCAATCTGTCCAGCATTCCTTCTTGTTTTGTCGTCATGGTGCCAGCGGAGCAGCCCCACTATATAAGGTCGTCCTCTCTGCAGACCAGAGCCAGAATGACAAAGAGAGTACAACCTTCTGCAGCAAAACCATCAGAGAGGAGGAAGTTTTCCATCCTGAACCCAACGGCTCAGTTCAGGTCCCTTAAAGACGACTCGGCACTTTGACTGCAGATATTTTTGATTCTGCTCTTCTTAATATGAATATGTCCAAACCTTCACAGACTGTTCTGTTTGTCTTCATTTTAACAGCACAGGTAAGCATTCAATCCTATGATAAACTTTTAATTTACACCAATGGTTTGTATTCTAACACTAGATTTCATTAACATCGTCATTTGATACAATATCCTAATTGTATTTTTTAAAGTGAAATCGGATGTAACATCTAATCTCAATAATCAATAATCAGTCATATTAATATGATTCAAGAAGATGTACATTAACACATCAAAATGTATCTCCTTTCCCCTCCCAGGTGTTTACAGTCGTCTGGTCCCAGGTATGTCCACGGAGATGCCAGTGTCCCAAGGAGCCCCCGATGTGTCTCCCTGGAGTTCCCCTGATCCTGGACGACTGTGCCTGCTGCCTTGTGTGTGCTCGTCAGAAAGGACAGATCTGCTCTGAAATGAACCCCTGCGACACTCGTAAAGGGCTGCAGTGTGACTACACAGCCGACGTCCACAAGAGGACTGGTATCTGTGCAGGTGAGCGGGCCTCTCTTGGTGCTGTCATTCACGAATATATTCACACGATGTCTTGTCCGTGTCCTTTATTGATTTTGTTACATTTCTTTCCTCCAGCTCATGAAGGAGATGTGTGCGTTTTGGGCAGTTCTGTCTACAAGCATGGTCAGACCTTCTTCCCCAGCTGCAAGTACCAGTGTGTGTGTCGGGGCGGACAGATTGCCTGCGTGCCACGCTGCAACGTGGATGTGATGCTGCCTGGCCCTGATTGTCCCATGCCACGGAAGATCCAGGTGCCTGGAGAGTGCTGCGAGAAATGGGTGTGTGAGCCCCAAGCAGAGGCCAGTGCTCTGGGTGGCCTCGCCATGGCAGGTGAGTAGACTGAAAGTAGTGTGTCACATACACATATAGAATCACCTTGTTCTCTTTGATGTTGATGTCACTCCACTGTGAAAACAAAGTTTCTCTGACCTTTCCCGGGTAAAGGGCCAAGACCCCCTTTTTTTCCCCACTCCAACCTATATTCCTCCATCGGTCTGTGTGCGTTTCTTTAGCCTTTCGTCGGGAGGAGACCGTGAGCTTTGACAACTGGGACTCCAGCCTGAATTGCATTGAGCAGACCACAGAGTGGGGTGCTTGCTCCCAAACCTGTGGCATGGGGGTGTCCACCAGAGTGACCAATAAGAACCGTCGCTGTGAGATGGTGAAGCAGAGCAGACTGTGCATGATCAGACCCTGTGATGACCTGCAGAGTCATACTCAGCCAACACAGCTTTCAACAAAGGTACTTTTTGGGTGAAGTGATATCGACATTTGCTTGTCCTGATCTTGGTGCCAGATAAAGGATAATCTCCTGAACTTTCTGCAAGAAAATAACACTTAATGTCATTGTTCTCCTGAGAGATCTGGCACATCTGGCAGTACATACTCAATAAGCAACTGTTTTCTCCCTGCAGAGAGGCAGTAAGTGTCAGAGGATGGTAAGGAGTGACCACGCTGTCCACCTCTCCTATAAGAACTGCACCAGTGTCCAGGCTTACAAACCTCGCTACTGTGGCTCCTGCACAGACGGCCGCTGCTGTACACCTCACAGAACTAAGACCGCCATGGTGGAGTTCCAGTGTGACATGGGTAAAAGTGTCAGGAGGCCAGTCATGGTGATCCTGACCTGTGTTTGCCACAGCAACTGTCCTCGAGACAACGCTGTGTGGCAGCCATCAGAGCTGGGATACAGTGGCATGAGGTTATAGCTAAACGACTTGCAATAGTAAATCCACATTGCTGCTAATAACTATGTCTTTAAATCCAAGGATGCCTTCAAACCGGCTGGAAGACAGATAAAAATAAACTCTACATATAAAAGACAGATAAAAATAAGACAGATAAAAGAGGAAGACAGATAAAAATAAACTCTACATTTTAAAGTGAAATAATACATTCCATATACATTTATACAGTATAAATATATGCAAAACAAAAATATGTCCTGCTTTTGAGAATGAGATAGAGAATTAAAAGCTTGATATCTGGAGAAATTTTAATCGTGTTAAATCCTATGGACATATTAGTGCCATCTCCTCTGTTGCTAAATAAGGCACTTAGACCTTGTGATGATTTGATTATCTCCATGCCTGGCGGTGTGGAATCACCTTTATGTCAATGTCTTGCATACATACAACTAAGTCGTGGCCACTCCAGCAGAAATGTGCATTTTTGTACATGTCATATGAAACCATTGTGTATTTTGCTGAGTCACATTAATGAGGAGGAAAGCTTTGACTGCAGCCAACTGCTGTATGTCATAACTACAGTAACACTTCTAGAAAGAAAAGCTGTTTTTACAATATAACATGTTTGCATTAATACAAGAGAAACAACACCAGGAAAGCAGAAAGAAATAGAGGAATCAGACCATGAGCTGTTACCTTCTGCTAGAACTGCCATGGGAATTTTCCAGTGATGGAGCACATTTTTGAAATAACAGGACTTTGACCTGGTCCCATACAAGGACTCAACCTAAAAACGAGGGGTCACAGTGATGACTTAGTGTTATTTCTAACATCTGCCTAAAATACTGCATTTGTCACAAAATGCTTAAATTGTATGTTCCCAGCAATGAAAGCAGATGTATGTTGTTGTTGTGTAGTCTAGAATGGTTGCATTTGTTTAAGCTAGTGCACATAAACTGAAGCTATTTTTTATAATGACAAAAGTTTTGTAAATACTTGCTGTATAGCTAGTCTGACTGAGTGTGTATCAAATACACAGTGTACACATGAATTGTATATAATTATGTGTGATTTGTACTTGACACTGTTTGTGTCCTTGTCCGACAGAACCGTAGTGCAAAACGCCACATGAATAAATGTGTATTTTTTTTTGTATCCAGATTTGGATTTATTTGTTAACTTTGAAGTAATGTATATGCAACTAGTGTTTTAAAAAGATACTGCAATTCAAAATGAGCGTGGTGCCCCCGCTCCTCTTCCCCAGTGACTAGAGGTTACCAGATAGTTTGAGGATCCAGTCCCACACACACACTCAAAGCCCTAAACATAGTTTGCAGGCTGTAAATAAAATTTTAAATTGTGAATATAATGACCGTACAATTTCCTAAAGTCTTTAATAACATATCATGATCACTCACGGCTGAGTTTCCCTCCGCTAGCGGTCATACTTGGTGTATGACGTTAAGTAGAATGTTACAGTAAGTTGATCAATAATTGTGGACACATTAATTATGTAAAATGAATTAAGGAGGAATTGTTCGAGAATTTTAAAGCACCAAAGCACCCCCACCCCCCAGTTTTCAAGCATGTGTTATGTAGGTCAGATCTAAAATAAATAAAAAAATAAAATGATCTGTAGTGAATTACCCTCTTACCAAAAGACTTACCCTTGTACTGCACATGACATTCCTCTCTCTAGAAATGAACGCACACATTATTCAGATGAAGTCGACTTCCTTCTGTGGAATCCCTTTTAACAGAACAGGATGGTCGTGCTTTCAAATGGGAGCGAGGAGCTTCCACTCCCCTTTGGGCCCCACTGACTGTGTGTGGTGACCTTTGACCTCTGTCAGTGAACCCCACTTGAAAGGTTACAATGGAAAACCCAATTATTCCCAGAGGAATTGCTCCTGCCTCTTAAAATAGCCCTTCAGTGGAAAGTTCAGCCCATCCGTACCTTGAGTGTGTGGGGGGGCTAACATTATGGTTGACACGTCATGGTTTCTGCTGAGCACAGGTGTGTGGTAAAGTTACACAACGAACAACAGAAGTAAGACAGATGCTAGTGGCATAGATTCAGCCAATAGTAGTCGCCCTTACTCGGACTGAATCAGACGGAAATATCTGAACAATGGATCAATAATTGCAATGAAAGTATTTTAAAAAAGTGCTTAGGACTTACCTTATGGAGGCTGCTGTCTTGCACCAACAGCAAACCAGCCTGAGTGTGCATTCCAAGCAAAAGCTTACTGCACAAACAAAGAAGAATGGCAGCGCCCACATAAACGTGGTGCACAAACAAACTAAAAGGGAGGAAATGGCCCTGAGAGTGAGAGTGTAAGGATGGAGAGAGCTGTGAAAGAGTGTTTTCATCCTTTCTGGTATGTGAAGGACACAGTATAGTTTAACCACGCTTGGTAAAAGTGAGGGGGTGAGCTGAGGAGTCTTCTGCTTGTTGCAATATGCAGTCTCACCAGTAGGTGTCACCCCAGTGCATCAATGCGTTTGCTACCTGCACCAGCCTGGACTGACCGTGTGAGTGACTGTGTGAATGGATCTGAACTACTAAGCAGCCACAAAGGTGCAGTTCAAAATTGACGACTGACATGTTCATCCTGTACAGTGTTCTGTCTAAATCTCTAACCCAGTAATTCAGACAGAACACTGTACAGATCAAACCGGGTTGTTTTCCTAACATGTTTAAAAATTCACAGCTCATCTGCTGAATTACTGTGGAGCAACATCCACCTCATACTGTATTTGGGCATGAACGGGGATGACCGATATGTACAGCTGCAGATACTGGTCTGTAAGCATGATTTTAAAAACAAGTTTGCATGTAAACTTCACAGGGACATGAGACACGAGATGTAATAATAATATGTTCAAATAATCTCAAGGCTGGCTTACATGTGATGTAAATATTCTCAAGATATGAATCACCAAGATTTTAGGGACATGATTATGAGTAAATATAACTGTATTAATACTAATAACAGTTAACAGTTTGTTTTTGTTTTTGTTTTGTTTTTTAAAACAAAGGATTTGATTCACAGTCTCTGTCAGTTTAAACTGGACTAAATCTAAGGTAAATTACAAACTATGACTTTGAGGGCAATAATTTGCATGATTATTCCTATTTAAAAAGAAAAATAGGTATTAAGATATAAAAATGGTGGCATTATAGTTCAAATGAAAAAATGACTAAACAAACACATTCTCACCTCTATCTTAATTCACAGTGCAGCGAGGGCAACTGTGTTAAATGTGAGTATATTCCTCCCTCTAGTGGTGTATTTTTGCACACTTCCATACGTGCACAGAATTTTCCAGGCTGTGCACAGGTTCAGCCTGGTGTTTCCCAAAAGGAGGTCAAACTAGTTTTAGAGAATGAGAATTAGGTTTCCTTTCTCTGTAAACGTTGTAGTAGTTCTCTCCATTTCTCTTTAACATTCTGTCCATCTACACTTTCATACATTTACCTCTTAACACTTAATATATGATGGAATGACATAAGCAATATAAGGCTAATAAATAATCCTTAATGAATATGTGCTACTTTCAGTTTAGTCAGTGTAGTCTGTAAACAGCACAGGAATCAGTGCCTCTAAGTCAAACATGAAAATTAAATCAATTTCTGAACCAAGTCAGTTGGAGTGATATTATTATGCTATATTATGCTAAATCTTCATCAGAATTATATTTTCATGTGTTTGTCACTGAAATGTAATGAATCACTTTATGCGTTGTCTCTTTTTAGCATAAAAGCTGATGATTTTCTGTATATAAATGAGAAATGAAAATACACCAGGCCTAAACTCTGTTGTTGATGTATAATGTTGACCTTTTATAGGTAATACATTTAAAATGAAACAAAAATCTGATCAATAATATAATCAGGTTAACTTTTATTTACGTGTTGCCTGACGTGGAATATGAGGGTGAAGTTATTGTGGCTGTATTCCAAATGTTGTAATGATGTCACTATGTTTTGTATTGGCATCTCATTCAATAGTACGTTTTGTTCTCTTCTTCTTGTCTTTATGCAAAACTTTTTAATCAATGCCTGTGTGAGGGTGTGTTTGACATTGTTTGATTGTGTTTAGTTGATTGTCTGCGTGATACGTGGCTGAATAGTGGGCGGATTAAACAAAATGATGTCTAATTATACTGTCATCTCAGCGGTTACCATGTGTGACTGAATCCACCCAGCTCTCAAACTAACAAACAACAAAACATTTAAGGACATGCCATTCCTGTGATGTGTCTCACTGGCTTAGTTTCTGTGTCACTTTTTCAATTCACTCTGAACATTCAGAGTGGTTCATTCATTTCAGAAATGACACCAATCGTTATGTTTAATCATAGAATAAACGTTTATGTAAATTGCGCACTGGATACAGTTAATTCAACACCAAGTGAGCAAGCAAGTATACCAAGTCAAATGAACAACCTCTATGACCTCTATTGTGTTTGAATTACTGCATATGGTATATCATGATAAAGTGACTAAGCATGTACATTCACCAATAATTAATAAAAAAAAAACATGTTAAGTTATGGGCGAAAAATAAACACAGTACATTATATCCAATAAAAACAAAACAACAAAAAAGAACTGATTTCACTGTCGACGTGTTGCACTGCTCAGCTTTCACAAATATCCACGATTTTTGGTAGAAATCAACATATTTCAGCCCTTGTTAAAGATGATGTGATATGTAATCAGGGAAATCCAAGCCAGAAAAATAACAACAAAACTCCAGTCGAGAAACACTGATGTTGTGTCTTGCACTTTGTTTTCCTTCTTGTCTGACTTTTTGTCTTCCTCTTTGTTTTCCTTCTTGTTTGACTTCTTGTCTTCCTCTTTGTTTTCCTTCTTGTTTGACTTCTTGTCTTCCTTTTTGTCTGGTGAGAGGACCAGTGGACCACCATTTACACCATCCTCGGGGAGGCCGGGGCTAAAGAATGGGTAGATTTTACCACTGAATATGCAGTCAGTGAAAGAGTAGAGCAGAGTTACAGCGTCCACATCATAGAAGGACACCAGTCTCTGCTCATAATCTACAAACACTCCGACCCTATTTGGTTTCTCTGACATGTTCAGGTTGACATGGACACTATTTAAAGCTGTGAATTTGGTGTTGTTCCTCAGCCTTATGACCCACATTCCAGTCCTGGGGTTTGGTATGATTGTCTTCATCCCATGCAGTGACTCTCTGACTATGCCTAAATCCCAGCCGGTCTTCCTTTCAGTCTGAACCTCGTAATAAAATCTCCCTCTTGAAAATCCCCTTTTCCCCAAGACGTAGGCATGCCTGTTGAATTTTTGTGGGCTTCCATTTACCCACACAATATGGGGAGTTTGCACTGCTTTGAAATCCTCTGAAAATACGAGGAAATCATTTGCACTGCATGGGTCAAATGTCATATCTACTGTGTACTGCCGCCGGATTATGTCCAGCTTGATGCCTTCCGGCAGGTTCTCCAGATCTGTGTGTACCATTTTCTTATCCTCACCAGTTTCTTCAGCCAGGAATTCATCATAGCAAGCTCTAAAGTCTTGACCAGCTCGCTGCATCTCTTTGGCGAGAGTCACCTGCAGCTGCACCATTGCTCTCTTCAGATCCTGCACACAGTGCTGTCCACTGATACTGATGTCAGACCAGTCCTTGGTGAGTGGAAACGTAGATGTGATGGACAGGAAGCACTTGATGAGCTGGAGATGGTCTTCAGTCTTTGAGATCTTCTGCAGTTTGGTGAGGCTCCTCTGGAGCTCCATGATTTCCCTCTGAAGCTCTACAACAAGCACATCAGCCTGTTTTTCTGCAGCTCTCTGCCTCTCCTCAAAAGCGTTCACCAGCCCAGAGAGATTTCGTTGCATAGAGACTATCAATGATGTGAAGATCTGAACACTATTTCCCTTTGCCTCATTGTTTTGTTCCCTCTTTTTGGCCAGCACTTCTGTTATCTCCAGAATCTTCTTTTGTCGCTCTTGAATCATCCCCTTTACTTCCATCTTTTTCTGCTCCAGCTCACCCTGCTTCTCCTCATACTCCTCCTCCAGAGGGACTGTATCATGACCTCTATGTTCTGTGCACAGAGCACAAACACGACTCCGATCATTTCTGCAGAAGAGCTCGAGCATCTTGTTGTGTTTCTTGCATACATTGACCTCCAGGTTCTGCACAGGATCAGTCAGTTTGTGTTTCTTCAATGCAGCAACTCTCTGATGTGACTCTAAGTGTGTTTGGCAATAAGATGCCAAACACACCAAACAGGTTTTGAAGGCTTTGAATTTATTGCCAGTGCAACAGTCACATGGCACCTGTCCCGGTTTGACGGGGACATCATTTTTATTACTGACACCGTGCTTCTTGAAATTGTTCACAACTTCCCTGAAACCAGTGTTGACACAGAGTTTGAGCCCTTTGTTGAACTTCTCGTTGCACAGTGGACACTGACATTGGGCTTTGTCCTCCCAGTGTTTTGTTATACAGGCCTTGCAGAAATTGTGTCCACATGGGATAGAAACAGGCTCAGTGAAGACATCCAGACAGATGGAACACGTGAACTGATCTTCAGACAGGAAACCACTGGATGAAGCCATTTCAGCTTTTAAATCTGTGAAACATAATATATTTAGTGTTTTTGTTCCCACAGAAAAAAAGTACCAATATGAACCATTTTACATACAGGTCGTGGTTCACCAAAACAAACTTACAGTATTTACACTAGGAGTGGGGAAAAGAATTGAAAAAAAAAAAATCATGACAGATCATATTAAAACTTTCTCCACTAGCCTGATGAACAAAAACAGCAGTTACCAATTTACCTTTTTCAGTTTCATTAGAAGCGTATTCATTGAAAGGCTTCACATTTTGAATATGTGTAATGTCAGTCAGTCAGTCAGTCATCATCTAACCGCTTTATCCTCCACCAGAGGGTCGCGGGGGGTGCTGTGCCAATTTCAGCTACATCGGGCGATAGGCAGGGTACACCCTGGACAGTTCGCCAGTCCATCGCAGGGCCACACACAGCTAGAGACAAACAACCATTCACTCTCACACTCGCTCCTACGGTCAATTTAGTGTGTCAATTTACCTAATCCCCACATTGCATGTTTTTGGACTGTGGGAGGAAGCCGGAGAACCCGGAGAGAACCCACGCACACACGGGGAGAACATGCAAACTCCATGCAGAAAGGCCCTTGTTCCAACCGGGGCTCGAACCCGGGTCTTCTCGCTGCAAGGCGAGAGTGCTAACCACTACACCACCGTGTGACCCTATGTGTAATGTCTATTAATATATTATTATTAGGCAAATGTAAATGACTAATAATGACTAAGACATATTAACACCTAAAGCAAAAACAAAACAAAAAAATCACTTAAAATGTAAGATGATATAAGAGATCATCAACAGCAACATATTTAACAGCAACCAGTCATTCCTCACATGTAATATACATAGTTGTAAATATTCTGGAGTTAAACTTTACCTTCTTGGTTGTAGAAGCTCTGAACTGTTTGCTGTCTGTTTCTTTTCCACGAAGTAAACTGTGTTCATAAGTTTCAATTTGCTGCAAATGTTACAGTGATGCTCCGCCTTTGTAGGCACATACTCCTCCCCTCTTATGATCCCACATGACATTAAAGGAATATTGTCTGTAATTTTAACAGCTTAATACATTTTCTCACTGTTTCCTCATGTTTACTATCGCCTATATTCACATTACACATCTATTTATTTTGTATTATTATTATTATTATTATTTATGTAGTAATGTATTATTGTACTTTGTGTATTGAACTCATGTGCAAATAATCTATGAACGGTCAAAATTACCTCTGTGGTCTTTCTAGTTTTTTTATGTCTTCTTGACCAACAGCTCCCCTGCAACGCCACTCCTAACATGTTCTAAAACTGTATTAGTAACTATAAAATATATGCCTTTAAGTTGTAAAACTAAAACCAATTGTACATTTAGAAAGAAGACAAGGGATGCGGATGAAAAGATGAGCTTTCCGAAATGAATAAACTGACTAATGGGCAAGATGGGTGGATGATAAATACACAGAAACACAAAGGAACATGAAGTAAATCCGCCTGCAAGCTGGAGGAAATGGCAGGTTTAGAAAGAACTGGTGTAGCAAATGGGCAGAGAAATGAGGAAAAGGAAGATGAGGAAAAACTATAACTGTGGACACCTGGTGGACAGAATGTGATTAGCAGGTGTAAAAGAAAAGCATGTTTAGGAGGAATGAAAAGGAGCTGGAGATATGGCCAAGGCCCCAAAGGGAAATGATTGAGACATCAATTCCACCCTACTAAAACAACACTGACTAAAGCTCCAAGAAAGACTTGACCGATCAAACATTAAAGGGTCTCTCCCAGTTAGCAAGTACTAAGTTCTGCTCTCTCAGGGGGTTCATTTCAAAGGATTTGACCCTCGAAGAGAAGACCGGGTCTGTGCTAACCACTACACCACCATGTGACCCTGGGATTTAGTATGTCGTCCAAAATGTGAAAAAATGTCATAGGTTAGTATGTCGTCCAAAATGTGACAAAAAAGTCATAGGTTAGTATGTCATCCAAAATGTGACAAAAAAGTCATGGGTTAGTATATCGTCCAAAATCACTCAAAAATGTCATAGTATAGTATGTCGTCCAAAATGTAGAAAAGTCATACTATAGTATGTCGTCCAAAATGTGACCAAAATGACAAAAAATGTCATACATAGAATGTCACAAAAATGTGATCTAAAATGTCATAATTAAAGTGAAACAGTTCAAATGTG